>NC_090184.1:42093915-42273915 GCF_024679245.1 Pseudorasbora parva
TGAAACATGTATTATGATTTTTTTAAATTGTAATATTTGTCTGTATTTATCCTCCTGGGTGCCACTGTCCTCATATGAGGACATTATATTTTAGTGAATTTCTCTGACACGTCACAGTTTTTAGTCTGGATGTCCTGTAAAGAGCATTTGTTTTGAGGCTTCACCAGACAACAACAACTCCTCTGTCATTAATAATGACTGAATGATCAAATTTATGGACTTATGATAATATTTTGTAATTATCATTTAGATATGACTAATTTTCAAATTCTTTGATATTAATCAACATCTCAGGAAAATGTTATGGGGTTTCAAATCAAAATTTAACTTTTTGTTATGAACGAGGGCATTGATTTCATTCATGTCCACTATATGTCACACCAGGAATTAAATAAGTTTAGCAGGCATTCTGGGAGACAACATAATAGGGAAATAAATCGCATATCAATGTCTTTAAAAATATTAGATATTATTATGAAAATGTTGCCAACTATTACTCCCATTAGTACACCATTATTATTGTTGCTCCAACACCACATTAATATGCAAATTAGAGACAATGTATAGATAAACTGCATTGAATGAGAAAACCCATGTACCGGTATGTCCATTTTACCCACATATTGCATGGAAGTAAAATGGTATATTAATTTATTCCGTTATAGCATAGTTGAGTTTTTTTTTTTAAATCCAATTGTTTTTGCCTATACATGCTATTTTATGTTATTTTTTTTTTTTTAAACAACAGAGTCCCGGTGTCATCTTAAGATGACATAGCATAACATGAATGAATAAAATATAATTTCTCCATTTGTTTATCATGCACTGAACAATGTAATGACATGAAAAAAAGATTAAATGCAAATTTCCTAGGTCTTACGATGTTTAGTTATTTAATTGTTATTAATTTAAGTATATGTGTATACACACACACACGTGTGTTTGCGTGTGAGTGTACTGTAAATGTACAGTGTGTACACTGCTATTGTTGGTGCAACTACAGGCCACCGATGATGTGTGACAGTTGTGGCGTCAGAAGCAATTTAACCACGGTGATGCTCGACTAAACCATAGGGCTGGTCGATTCCGAAATTTTTGGAATCGATTCCGATTCCAATTCCTGTTTCCGGAATCGACGGAGTCGATTCCAAGAATCGATTCCGCACTGTTGTTTTCGATTCCTTTTCGATTCTTCTTTTTTTAACAAAATTGATGGAGGAACCTAGTTCCGGAGTGACCGCAGGATACAAGGATGTAGAAAGTATCCTTCTCCGAAAATGTATTTGTAAAATGATGATATATTTCCATAACTCTAACTCTAACTAATGAATTTTAAATGATGGATTCTCCTGAAATGGCCCATATAGCCCAGAAGTAATGCGATTTAGCCTAATAAATCAAAAGGATAGCACATTATTCATGGATGTGCATTTATTGCATGTTTAAAACTACATGACATGTCTAAAATGCATGTGCACAGTTAAGTTAAATTCAAATAAGTACTTGCACAGAATGTACGAGGTAAAATAACCACAATATTAACAAAATCAATAATATAAGAGTGCGCAGTTTATTTGTCAATCAGATGCGCGAGCAAGTTTCGTTCATCACTATAGCAACATTAGACTCGGTCATTAAGCTGTACTCTAGTCTAGGCGCATTTTATTTCAGTTATCAATGGATTAATGAAAATAAAAGAAAATAGAAAATTAAAATAAGACCCTCACATCTACATCTGTAAGCAGCGCTCAAAACCTACCGTTGTGGATAACAGAACCATTTCACAATTTAAAATTATGGAGTTTTTGTGTGCAAAATGTAGCAAACTTGTCCACGATGCAGGATCACAGAAGGAAACAATGACAATAAACACTATTAAACTAAGTTAATGAAAGGTATAGTAATAATCAGCGATATGCGTTCACATATGGCTTGATTTGAACGCTTCATACCATAAAAATAAGTAGTTAGAATTACGTTCTAGCGACGTCATCACACAATGACGCAAAAAAAAGCTGAATTGTTTTATTTTTAACTCGTAATTTGAAACTAACTGTTCAAAAGAACCTTTTGCAAAAAATAAATAGACTTCCAATCATTATTAGTAAGCGAGAGACAAGTGAATAAAAAGGAGTCGATTCCCCGAGATGGAATCGATTCCAAACGTTGGAATCGACTCTCGATTCCCAACGCCTTGGAATCGAGGAATCGATTCTTTTTGGAATCGATTCCCAGCCCTACTAAACCAGTTCTTTCAAAGCACATTATCCTGGCAAACAACGCAAACCTGCTTCATTTGTTTTAAACATTACATACCTAACACATCAGCAGATCTGTGTCGCGCTATAAAGCACGCGTCGTCTCCATAACACATCCCTTTCTTCAAAATCCCCTTGCGAAAATCCTTCCCGAAGCCGAAGCTGGCCGAGACCAGGCTGTAATCGCGGCTGTCGGTCTGAGAGAGTCCGCCGATGACCGCCCGGGCCACCAGTCGACCGTACGAGAGAACGGACAACATCACCCCCCGGACACCGCTGCAGGGGTCACGTTGGTTTGGCTTAGTTCGAGTACTAACAACAGATCCACGGCCCTCGATGACGTCTGGAAGTGTCACAACAACCGCATCCGCGATGGCAAACGACCTTACAACAGCGTCAACTTTCAAATCCCCGGTGTCTTCACGGATCAGTCGCCGATCTGTCGCATTCAGCTCTCCATAGCGATCGATCACGTGTGATTCAAAACATCCGAGTCGATCAGGGTTTTATAAAACTCGTTGAGCCCCATCGCTGCCCGCTACCGTTCGCGAACTGCCGAAGGCCGCGCGCCGCGACCGAGGTCTTGTGACTGCTTTGACGTCACGCCGTTACACAACCCGTGTACCTTTAATGGAGTATTTTTTTTCTTCTTCTTTTTTCTCTGTTCTCTATCTTTGGAGCCTTTGTGTTCGGTGCCTGTTTTTGTACTTATTTATAATAAAAATAAATAAAATACTTTAATGGAGTATATGAACGGTGTTGTTTGGAACATTTTTACAAATTGATCTGTATGGTGTATTATTTTTGTATTATTTTAGACAATGTTGATTACAAAAGTACAAACGTCATTGTACAACTGTTTTATTTTACTTGGAAAATATAACATTCATGTGAAAAAATGGACTATAGCTAAGCCAAGCTTTGAACATTTTATGAAAGAAATTGAGGGATATGATACTACATTAGATAAATTATCATGTTATAAGGATGCAATCAATCATAAGAAGAAAACCCCCCCAAAAAACATTATAACAAATTATAAATAATAATACTCACCTATCCTTGGATATATGCACACAAGTAAGTGGGTTACTCCTTTTGTGGAGATGTGGATAAAAAAATGGATTCATGTAATTGGCCTGTGTAGTAAATTATGTATCTTTTTTAAAAAAAAAAATCTGCTCAATTTAATGACTAAAAATGTCATGATGCAGGATGTAATCACTCATAAGTTAATAATAATAATAATAATACTCGCTTATTCATAGAGATTCACAAAATAAATATTTTTTTTATATTATCCCTTTAAATATAAAATTTATTGTTTTGGCACTACAGCAACGAGGGTTTTGTGATTTTATAAAATTTCAATTGTAAAAAATAAATATATATTTTTTAACTTTGGGGCCACTTACACTACACCATTTTCAACCAAAATAGAAAACTTTTAATGTGTGTATCCCTTGGATTTTATATTAAGGTAAAGAATATCTTCCAAATATAATGTATTTGACTTTGAATATTAAGTGGGTTGCTCTTTTTGTGTTTTTGTGGTGATGCGGATAAAAAAAAAATAGCTTCATGTAATTGGCCCGTGTCTATTTCTATATTGCAGCCTCTTTCTCTGTAAAATACAAAAATGCCACTTTAAATATTCAGATTCTGGTTATAAATAATCATATTTTGTTATAGTTTAATACGGATTTATGATTCAGAATAGAGCATTTGAGGAGTTATAGACAATTCTGGAGGGGTAATGCATGTCACAAAAGGACACAGTACGAGAACATGGACTTCCAATCCTCTGGTCCCAGGCCAGCTTCTGCAGCTCAGCACGTGATGAACTTGGCTGAACCGCTGATATGCCAAAATGCATAAACTAACATCAGTATCTTCAATTAAACCGGCGATATGATGTTAGTACGGTATAAATAGTCTGAACTCGTATCTTGGGATTCACAGACAAGGCTTAAGCTTGTCCCAGAATAAAGGCATGTTTGAAGTGAAAGCAATTTGCACTGACATATCTTAAAATATGCCATTGTTTGGTCTCAAGATGCAGATAATGTTTAAAAAATCGACATAAATGTCCTAATTGAGCTAACACTGTCTTAATCTTAGTCCTGTCTGCGAAACCAGGCCTACATCTGGTAAGTTATAATACTGAGGTTTGTCTATTTCCAATGGTGTGGTGGGCCTAAATTACTATGATTTATGTGTTATGTAACAGATATTTTCACTTAGTGAATTTGCCTCCATCTAGTGGTCGTTTTGGCACAGTACAGGATTAATTATCTGTCTGACACAAACCAGGGCCCAGTTGTTCAACAAGTTTAATCTGGATCAGAAAGATCTGGATTTGGAAATCCTATGTTTTGCTATCCAGGATCAGATAATCCATTTTACTTTTGTACTGGTTTATAAAAGCCAAATTAAATTGGATCCAGATACACACTTTTTTCAGATTACCAAAAGCTGGATTTCCGAGCCCCTGAAGGGACATAGTAAAATAGTTTTAAAAAAGTGTGTTTGTGTGTGTGTGTGTGTTACATCAATCAATCAATCAATCAAATTTTATTTATATAGCGCCTTAAAACAACCATAAGGAGCACAAGGCGCTTTCCAGTAAAAACAGCAATGTACAACAGAAAGTAACAACATATTTGTACATAAAATAGCATTCAAGTCCGAGGCTACGTGTTAAAAGCTTGTATGAATAAATGTGCTTTCAGCTGCGATTTAAAAACATTTAACACAGCGATGCTTCGTAGGTGTGCTGGAAGTGCGTTCCACAGCTTTGGTCCGGTAAATGACCGCCCTCCAAACTCTTTATATTTGAACTTGGGAATAACCAGAGAGGTATTTTCAGAGGAGCGGAGAGTTCTGGCTGGCTGGTAGACCGTTACTAATTCGGTGAGATAGGCAGATGTAATTATTTAATACATGATACAAAATAAAAATCCACCCTTCTGTATAATCCAGATTTTTTTGGGGATCAAAGGATCTTGCTAACAACACAAACTGATGATATGATCCAAAACCAGGATTGGGTTTTGTGAACAATCGAATTTCAGATTTTTTTCCCGTTTGAACAATGGGTTGTTTTCAAAAACAACCCATTTTCAAAATACAAAAATAAATATACATAAGTGAAATATTTAAATATTTTAGATACTACGGTTTTGTTTTTCTTTTTGGCTAAACCGTTCAATACTGCAGTGTAGGCTTGCAAACTCTTTTATTTCCACTGCAAATGCCTGGAAAGTCTAATATGTTGTTTCTTTAATCTCAGTAATTTGAAGCTTGTTTCAGTGCTAGTCTTTATTTATGCATGTGTTATAATGATTAAATTCACATATTTGTACAGTGCATTTCACAATACAGATCGTTTCAAAGCAGCTTCACAGAAAATGCATGCCTACATTACAATTTAAAGTGGTTTGTTATCAGAGGCGACTTGTGCCCAAGTTGTTTATACAAAGCACAAGGCTAACACTGTATTATAATTAAATGTAAAAGATATTTAAAGGCACAGACAATTGGGCTAAGTGAAATAAGAATACTTGTTGTTAACAATGATTGAGATATAAATAAAAAAAATAGCTAGGTTAAAAAATTCCTTACACTTGTTCATCTAACCTCGCAAACCTTTGAACGGGGCTTTAAGGAGTTGATGATTTGATTCGGGTTATTGGACTTTGTGTTCGTTGACTCACCTCGGCAGAATTTTGTGTAAAAATGTGCCTTGACCTCTTTTAAAGTTCATGGTAGTGAAAGGGATGTACCCGTAACATTAGAGGCTTTGTAAGTCCACAACTCAGAGCAGACAGTAGGTGGCAGTAAAGACTTGTGTTTAGAGGTCTATCTTAACCTGTGCTTTTTTCTTCAGTGCCACTGAAAAGAAATAATATGGAACTTGAATGCGAGTTTGCAGTCTGTATTGAAGTTGATATAATATAAAGACAGTGTACTGTGAAATGATGGCAAGAAACGTACTTCGATTGACAGTTTGATTTATGAATAAATGACACTCATGGAAGTTCCTGAAATTTGCAGACAACACAACCGTCTTCAGCCATATCCATAACGGTGACGAGTCTGCTTACAGACTGGAGGTTGAACAGCTGTCTGTCTGGTGCAGTCACAACGACCTGGAGCTGAACACGCTCAAAACCGTGGACATGATTGTGGACTTCAGGAGAGCATTACCCACATCTTGAGCTGCACTGTGGAAGTCATTCAGGTTCCTGAAGTGGGACACTCACATAGATCTATAGTGAAAAAGGTCCAGCTGGGGAAGTTCAACCTACAGGAGTGTCTGACAGTTCTACTCGGCCATCATTGAGTCTGTCCTGTGTTCATCTATAACTGTCTGGTTGGATTCAGCCACTAAATCAGACATCAGGAGACTACAACGTACAGTCAGAAAGGCTAAGAAGACTATTGGTTCCCCCAGCCCACCCCGGATATGTTTCTTCACCAGAGTGTGAAAAATGGGCTAAGAATCACTTTGGACCCCTCACACCCAGCCTACTCTCTCTTTATTACGGTTGCCCTCTGGCCGGCGCATCAGAATAACAAATAGGCACGAGAAAAGTTTTTTAAACAGATAGTTCACTTAAAAATGAAATTTCTGTCATTCTTTACTCACCCTCAAGTTGTTTCTAACCTGTATGAATTTCTTTCTTCAGCTGAACACAAGGGAAGATATTTTGAAGAATATCAGTAACCAAACAGTTAACTGGAGCCATTGACTTCCATAGTAGGAAAAAAATATATACTATGGAAGTCAAGGGCTCCAGTTAACTGTTTGGTTACTGACATTTTTCAAAATATCTTCCCTTGTGTTCAGCTGAACAAAGAAATTCATACAGGTTTGAAACAACTTGAGGGTGCGAAAAGGATGACCGAATTTTTATTTTAAAGTGAACTATCCGTTTAAGTCAAGTCACCTTCATTTATATAGATTGTTTAAAAGCAGCTTTACAGTGATAATAGGAAATTAATGGAAGATATATTGTTTTGGCACTACAGTAACTCTAGAGGGTTTTGTGATTTTACAAAATTTCAATTGTAAAAAAAAAATGTTTACTTTGAGAACGCAAACTTTGAAATTAGGCTTTGAAATAGTTATGAAACGATACCATTATTATCACCTTCATGTAAACTGCAAAAACCGTGAATCGTGATGGTAGGCACGCGTTTTTGAATACCTATGTTGCACAGGCGCATCGTTTTTCTTTACTAAATGAGTAAAGAAAGTTTTTAGTCGTTAATCAACATCAGACTCACTTACTGAACTGAAAGTTATCATTATTTTGAGAGATGGTCACTTCAGTTTTCTTCATTTTTCCTATACAGTACATTTTATCTGTATTGTGTGTGTGTGTGTGTCCGTGTGTCCAGATAAACCATACATTATGGGGACAAAATGTCCCCACAAAGATGGCAATATCCGAAATCCTTGTGGAGACATTTTTTGTTCCCCATGAGGAAAACGGATAATAATTCACTCATAATCTCAAGTGATGTTTTTTGACAAAATGTAAAAATTTAAAAAATGCAGGAAGTTTTCTGTGACGGGTAGGTTTAGGGAGTTAGTGTAAAGGGACAGAAGATATAGTTTGTACAGTATAAAAATCATTGTTTATGCAGTGCCCCATTAAATATGAAAATGTGTGTGTGTGCGTGTGTGTGTGTAAAATCAAACAAATACCTTTTTGTGAAATATTTTTGCTTGAGAAGTGTAGTTGTATCTTTATAGTAAATAACACTTACTTCACCTTTATTTGATTTGTTTAATAGAATGACATTAATTTATAAATCGTTGTTATTGCACAAATACACTTTGGGGCTGCTGTAAAATTGAAACCATCAGAGATCACATTATGCAAATGTATTGGCTAATGAATCATTTTGCTGTGCATGTTTTATTAGGCACTGTGTATAATAACCTCTAAAAATCACAAAACCGACTCTAATATTAAATGCACTTTCATTTGGTTTATTAGTTCAAATCAGTGCTGGAAATGAAAGCTTATAGCACAGAACAATGTTTTTTGTATCATCTATATCATCTACATCTGAGATGGTCATGATGCTTAAATGTGAGTTGTTGTACGCGGGTCACTCTTGGTCCTTCTCCTCTCCATGTGTGATGATATAGACCAGATTCTTATAGTCCAGATTACCAGCAGCATCTGGAGGAAAAGCGTTAAACATCTGCTCCATCTGAGGAAAGAGTAGTGTTTATGGTGTTTCTACGAGTGGTTATGTTGTTAACACATTATAATTTCAGTAGTTTTTGTTCATAATCTATAGATAAACACCTATAGACAGATAACCCTCTCGCCTTCCATTCACATGTCATTGTGATGTGCAGCACAGCGCTGCCAAGGACACAGACAGCTGAAGTGTTAGACATAAAACAAATAATCTCAAGATGTCAAACCTCTTCTGCCGAAAATCTGTCCGCTTGCGTTGTCAACATCCGTGACAAACTGTGAGGAGAGATGAACTTCGGTTTAACCTTTCGAAATAATCAAATTGCTTCTGGCAAACACTTCACACATGCTTGCAGTCTGTATGTACTGCGTCTATTCAGTAGCTTGTTACAAGTTGCAAAACAAAGCAGAATCTTTTGAGAAATGGATTTACAGAAATATTTGGTTAATATTTATAATATTGTGCAGCTTAAATGGTACTTACAAATCCTTCCTCAAGGTCCCCTTTCCCTCCGGGTCAAACACTTTAAAGGCATTCAGGATGGTCTCCTCTGCGTCAGCACCTGTTTTTAAAGGGAGAAATAGAAAACTGGTATGAGAGATGTCTTTAAAATCATAGGAATACAAAAAGATGGTAATCTTCATATAGGCTCATAGAAGAGCTTCCAGAACATATACTTCCTTATAGGACCATTACACTATAAAAAAAAAAAAAATCAGGTCTCCAATTGAAAATGTTCAAGTGACTGATCACATCTAAATTTTTCAGTTGGCCGAATTTCTGTGAATTAAATTGCATCCAATCACAGAAATTCAATTCGGCCAACTGAAAAATTGAGATGTGATCAGTCAAAATTTCAATTGGAGACATTGTTTATTTTTTTAACAGTGTATGATTCCCAGTAGGATCAAGTGACTCTGTAGGACTTCAAAAGGAAAGAAAATCCCTCAATGATTTCTTTTAGTAGACTTATTTATATATTTATATAGGACTTACATATTTTATATATATATATATATATATATATATATATATATATATATATATATATATATATATATATATATATATATATATATATATATATATATATATCAGAATTAAACTACTTAAAATATTCAGTATAAAATAATGATGAGGTAATGTTGAAACAATGATATTGCGGAATATATTATTACAATTTTAAATAACTTGTCTATGTTAATATAGTTTCAAATTTAATTTATTCCTGCGATCAAAGCTGAATTTTCAGCATCATTACTCCAGTCTTCAGTGTCACATGATCCTTCAGAAATCATTGTAATATAATATTACATTTAAGATATTAAATATTAAATATATTAATAGCATATATGATATTAAATATTACATTTTTGGACGGACAGAGAGACAGATAGACAGATAGCAGTTGAATGCAAAACAGGCTGAAGGTCTATGCCGAGTTAGTGGATGTCTCTTGAAGGCTCAAGAAGTTGCAGTCAGAAATGCTGTAAGGCAACATAAAGATGCTTGCCTTATAGAAAACCCTGCTTTTAAAATCCTGCCAGATAAATTGAAATTCACCCTACCATTTACCTTTTAGCTTCTCCCCAAACATGGTGAGGAAGACGGTGAAGTTAATGGGTCCTGGAGCCTCCTTTAGCATCTGTTCGAGCTCCTCCTGCTTGACGTTCAGGCGGCCTGCGGAGGCAGAAAGCTCAGAGGTCAGAGCTGCTGTCAAAGAGACTCTACAACCAACAATGCAGAACGACACTGACGTATAGCAGAGATTATTACAGTCCACCTAAAGCTGCGAACGTATCCCTCAGGTCATTCTTGTCGATAAAGCCGTCTCTGTTCTGGTCCATGATTGTGAAAGCCTGAGGCAGATGAAAGAGAGAGAGTATAGAGAGTGTGAGAGGGATGCAGAATGTGGTCTGGTGTTTGTTAAAGTCACCATGAAACAGAAGTTGTGATAGCATAGTCCTTTCTTCCCTATTGTGACGTATATCTGAGTGAAATGGCTTCTCGGACAAGATTAAATGTAGGATAGGGCTTGAATTTGTCCATGGGGAATGCTTGCGGGTCTGCTATTGGTGGATCTCATGTGAGTGACAGGTTGCCTTCTCATCAGAGAGATGTGATTGAGGGCACGGGACTTTAAGAAATGTGCACGGATACAAAATGTATACTAAATACTGTAATATTTCATAAAAAATAAGAATTGTATTTTTTGAGTTCATTAAAGGTGAAGGGCGTAATTTCTGCAGCTCAAGTACCTAATAGAAGTAAAAAAAAAAATCTGTTCATAGGTCAAACATATATGTCCATCCCAAACTCATTGCTGAATAAGTAGTTGACATACACTATATTGCCAAAAGTACAATTGGGTCATTCCTCCAAATCAGTGTTCAATCACTTCCATGGTCACAGGCGTATAAAATCAAGCACTAGGCATGTAGACGCTTCTACAAACATTTGTGAAAGAATGGGTCGCTCTAAGGAGCTCAGTGAACTCAAGCGTGGTACCGTGATAAGTTAATGCAATAAGTCCATTCGTGAAATTCCACACTACTAAATATTCCACGGTCAATTGTTAGTGGTATTATTACAAAGTGAAAGCAATTGGGAACAACAGCAACTCAGCCATGAAGTGGTAGGCCACATAAAATATCTGAGTGGGGTCAGTGCATGCTGAGGTTCACATTGTGCAGAAGTCAGCAACTTTCTGCTGTGTCAATAGCTACAGACCTCCAAACTTCATGTGACCTTCAGATTAGCTCAAGCACAGTACGTAGAGAGCTTCATGGAATGGGTTTCCAAGCAGGTAATCCAAGCCTAACATCACCGAGTGCAATGCAAAGTGTGGGATGCAGTGGAGTAAAGCAGCTGCCACTGGACTCTAGAGCAGAGAAGACTTTCTCTAGACACAGATGATGTTCTCTGGAGTGACCAATCATGCTTCTCTGTCTGGCAATTTGATGGATGAGTCTGGGTTTGGCAGTTGCCAGGAGAGCGGTACTTGCCTGACTACATTGTGGCAATTGTAAAGTTTGATGGAGGGGGGATTATGGTGAGGGGGTTGTTTTTCAACCATGACTGTGCAGCGGAGCACAAAGCGAGGTCCATAAAGACATGGATGAGTGAGTTTGGTGTAGAGGAACTTGACTGGCCTGCACAGAGTCCTGACCTCAGCCCGATAGATCACCTTTAGGATGAATTAGAGCGGAGACTGGAAGACAGGCCTTCTCATCCAACATCAATGCCTGTCCTCACAGATGCTCTTCTAGAAGAATAGTAAAAAATTCCCTTAAACACACTCCTAAATCTTGTGGAAAGCCTTCTCAGAAGAGTTGAAGCTGCAAAGGGTGGGCCAACTCCATATTAAACCCTACAGATTAAGAATGGGATGTCATTAACGTTCATGTGCATATAAAGGCAGACATCCCAAAACTTTTGACAATATAGTGTATGTAGTGCAGTTTTAACATTCTTAAAAGTTAATGTATATGTAATAGTGGTAATGTATATGGGGAAATTTTTATTGTGGCTTTAGGTGAAAATATACACTTCGACAAACTTCTAATTTCACTTTTGTAGTTTACAGATGTGTGAAATCATGCTGAAATGTGTCTTATATAATGCATAGAATTCAACTGTTTTGTATGTACTTTTTAATACGCTTGTTCAGACTATTTTTACTGTAAGTCGACCTAAAAATTATAACCCTGTCATTATTCACTTACCATCCTTTTGTTGCAAACATCTTTTCGGATATTTTTTTTTAATCTAATGCCAAAGAAGCATTGAGGATGCACTTTATTTAATTGAGACTTAACAAAGTTCTGAATCTGAACTAGTTTTCCGAGCTTTGGTGGAGAAGAAAGATTATCTATAAATGACAACTGTTTCTCACGCAAAACTATAGTCATGTGGGCTTTTATGATATTTCAAGGATAATTTTATGGGGGTTTTTGTGGAGCGTGAAAGTTCTTAAATTCTCATTTTTCAACATACAAGTTTGAAATGATGTGAGGGGGAGAAAATAATGACATTGAAATCATTTTTAGGAGAATTTATTCTTTATTTAGAGTTCAGATCCCCCAAACCCGTTGTCATGGTGTTTTTTGTTTTTGTAATGCATCTTGTTTGGCTAAACTCCCTCTGTTTGTATATTTATAGCTCCTGTAATTCTGCTTTACTTCATGTCTTTGTGTCTATTTGTGAAATGTGCAAGAGAGAGACCGAAAGAGAGAGAGACTGGTAGCATTTGTCTGCACGTCCTCATCACTGCCATCTCCGATCAGCGTCATGCTTATCCTGTTTGTCGTGATCTTTTCACAGGCGCTTTGAGACCAGAGAGAACGTCTGTCCTGCTGCATTTTCCACACAAATTTCAGGGGCTTGACAGCAGGTTGGTGTGTGTGCGTTCAGGGTGTAAATCACTCCACTGTGCTAATCGTTACTGACACATTCTGAATTATTCACTAGCTATGATGAACACTGACATATTGAAGTCACATGCGGGAATCTCGCTGCTCAATATCGCAGTGAAAGAGTCATGATAAAGACAATTGTCATAGCAATTAGAGTCAAGCGAGCAGTTGGTTTGTACCTCTTTAAACTCCTGGATCTGTGCTTGCTCAAACATGGAGAAGACGTTTGAATTGGCTCCTTCTGATCGCTTCTTTGCCTTTTTGGGTGCCTGCAACAACATATTACACAGAATGCTTGTGATTGGTTAAATAGAAGTACGTGTGTCATTTCAAAAGTACACTACATTATAAATAACGTATTGCGAAATAAGAGAAAGAACTGCAAAACTTTCCTTTTAGGCTGACATCCCTCTACTATTCAAAAGTTTGGGGTCACTACAATTTTTGTAACACTTTAGTTTAGGGTCCAATTCTCACTATTAATAGTTGCATTTTAAGCATGCATATAACTAGGATATTGGCTGTGTATTAGTACTTATTAGTACTTATTAATGTCTTATTATGACCTTATTTCTACATACATAATCATCCATATCCATAAATTACATATGTTACATGTAGTTACTAAAGTAATAACTCTAAATTACGCATAATTACCGAATCTTTGTTTTTTTGTGGTCAAAATATTACTATTTTTACTATTTTTGAGCAAATAAATGCTGCTTGGAGAGCAGAAGAGACATTTTTAAAAAATCTTACAGACCCCAAATGTTTAAATGGTTTATCTCATTATGCCAGTAAACGTTTTTTTATTTAAAAAAAAATTATGTTGACTTTAGTTGTTTTTCTCAGATAGCAGTCGGATTAAATGGAGACTTTTGCTGAAGTCTCACAGTTCTCGGATGTTTCTCCTGAGAATATTGTCTCAATGTATGCTACTAACTCAAATCAACTGATGTGCATGTTCATTTTAAAGCAGTCAATGCTGTCTGATTTGTGCCTATTTTCATTTCTCTTAAGGAGTTTTAAGAGAGTTGATGTTAAATTGAAACTTGTGCAATGAAAGTGCTAAATCTGAGTAATGATGTGTCCCTCTGTGTGAGTGTATGAGAATGGAAAGGTTTGGTGCCCTGCAGGATGTATAATTAGCTCGGAGAGCGAGAACTCAGCCAGTGGATCAGATGTGGGATTACACACTGGCGCTGACTGTTGACAGCCTCATCTTTGAGCCTGTTGATACGTAATCCCACCAAGACAGGGATTAATCGCTACTATTTACATTCCTGCCACAGAATTTGGGAAACATTGTGAGATGCGTTTCTGCTCGATGACATCGCAGCCCGACAGCTGCTCGTCGGCCTTCTGTCTGGATTAAATCTCAACAGTTGTGCTGCTCACGAGGTCAGAGCTGAACCATGATGTCATTTTTAATACTGATGTATTTTCAAAGGTTTTTGCGATATATAGCCTCCAGATCAGTCCAGAGCAAAATATTATTGCTCAAAGGTTTTCAATACTTTTTAGACATTCATTACTAACTATAATTAACTTTGCAACTACATGCCAATTTATTCTACTAACCTGAACCCTTCAGCATCATTACTCCTGTCACACGATCCTTCAGAAGTCATTCTAATATGATGATTTGATATTTAATTATTAATGTGCTGCTTAATATTGTTTGGAATCTGTCATAATTTTTTCAGGAATCTTTGATGAATAGAAAGTTCAAAAGAACAGAACTCATTCAAAATAGTATTTTATCAGTGACATTATCAGCTTAACACATCCTTACTGGATAAAATAATTAATTTCTTTCATAAAAAGAA
Source organism: Pseudorasbora parva (assembly GCF_024679245.1). Taxonomy (NCBI): domain Eukaryota; kingdom Metazoa; phylum Chordata; class Actinopteri; order Cypriniformes; family Gobionidae; genus Pseudorasbora; species Pseudorasbora parva. The sequence continues at coordinate 42,108,643 of NC_090184.1, forward strand.
AGAGAAAATAAATACTGGCCCCAAACTTTTGAATGGTAGTGTTTATTGTTACTAAAGATTTCTATTTTAAATAAATGCTGTTGGTTTTTAATTTTTACTTTACATTTTATTCATCAAAGAATCCTGAAAAAGTATCACAGGTTTTAAAAAATATTAAGGAGCAAAATTGTATCCAACATTGGTAACAAATCCTCATATTAGAGTGATTTCTGAAGGATCATGTCACACTGAAGACTGGAGTAATGATGCTGAAATTTCAGCTTTGGATCACAGGAATAAATTATATTAAAGTAGAAAACCATTATTTTAAATAGTAAAAAATATTTCACAATATTACTGCCTTTTATGTATTTTTGATTAAATAAATGCAGGCTTGATGAGCATAAGAGTGTTCTTTCAAAAAACATTTAAAAAAATACCGGTACTACTGCGTGTGTGTGTGTGTGTATATATATATATATATATATATATATATATACACACATACATATGTTAGTGCTGTCAATTGGTTAAAAAACTCAGAATTAATCGTGATTAACATAACATTAAAGTTGATATATGTATTTTTTTTAATTAATTTTTTATAGCAAAACCTGTTCACAGTTGGAGCCATTGTTGAGATTTATTCTGAAACTTTAGAGGTGATATTTGGGTCTAGTAGATAAAAAACATAATTGAGCAGAAGTCTACATTGCTTTCATTTTAGTCCCATTACTGTCTAGAAGAAATAACTGAAACATTAAAGAGATCTTATTTATGATCATTTTTTTTCCTTTATATTGAGAGCAAATGAATTGTTTCAGTTGTTTTGCGATAAATATATTAGTCACTTGTTTCCTTTTTCAATTTAAGTAATGAAAATGTTGGTATCTATCTTTGAACAGAAACTTTTCATTTATTTATTTGTTGAATGTGAAATGAATGAAACATCCGAGGTGGTGGATGAGTCAGACAGATGTAAGTGGCTCGATGAATCAGATTTAAACTTGACACAAATCAACTCGGCCATGCTAATTTATTAGATCTTCATTTGGACACATCGAGAGAATAGTGAGTTATGTGTCTGCTGATAATAAGACAAAAAAATGAATGAATAAATGTATGGCAAAGCAAACTCACCATGATCGTGACCCTTGAATTCAGAAGACAAAGCAGAAGTGATTTTTAAACAGGGTGGAAATGCTGATTTTATAAGCCCATTCCCCACCTCTGACTGTCTATAAATACATCCTCCATGGTGCTTAACCCAATTGTAGAAGTCCGAAGTTATTATAAGAATCCTGATTAAAGGGGTTTAATACAGCAGCCAATGGGCTTCAACGCAGAACAGGTGACAATTGTTGGAAAATGGCTGGAACTTTCCTGAACCTCGAATGTGTGATTGACAGCAGCATTTCTTTGTAAGACTTTTCCTCTTTGTAGGTTCATTTCATACTGTTGTGTTGGATACAAGTGGGCTAGTAGCTCAACGTTTGGATATTTAGATGTGCAAGTGTCACTGACTTAGACAAATGATGAATAAACGTGAAGTCTTTGGGAGATTTTAGTGGAAGTATAAAGTCAGAGGAACTTCCTAGACTTCTTGTTCTACGATGAAACGGTGTCTTCACAAATAATGAAACAGAAAATAAGTTTTAGTGTGGTTGATGTTGTCGGGAGGGAGAAAGGTGACCTCTGCTTGACTTCTCACACTGCGACACCAGAAAAGACAGTTTACCCTTCCAGAGATGATCATGTGGTCATTTACAATTGCAAAGAAGAACGGCTTTTAAGAGGAGAGGAGCTATAATGCTTTTATATATTTTTAACTTTCATGATTTTGCTGTTTGAGCATTAAAAAGGTTAGCAAAAGTTCCAAAGCACAAAGTCGCTCCAAAGGGAGTTATTCTCTGTGTCACTGCTCCACTGTTTCTGCTGCATCCCAGTTCAGAGGCTGCGTCCTTTAAAGGCGGATTGTGACAACAGACGTTACCGCCACTCATCCGTGGCAGCTGTCACAATGCTATGTGACAAGAACAGTCCTTAGTACGCCAGATTTTTGGATTAAAATATCCATTAACCACTAGAACAATGGAAATACTAGTAGAAATACTTTGTTGATTCATGAGCTTACATTATCCCAAATGTTGGGATCTATCAATGACATCATATCCTCGTTTTCCTTTTTTTGTAGAAACCATGGTAACACCAAAGACACTTTAATATATGTTTTATTGAGCATGATCTCACAAAAATAGTATAAATATAGAATAAATAGTACAAGTGTACAATCTCGTGGGATGAGTTTTGCCGTGCATATGGTACGCGGTTTTTCGCGTGCATATGATGCACACTTTATGGCGTATTATACGTACGAACCCCCCACCCCACCACCCTTATCCTTCCTACCCAAGAGCGTCTCATACGCACGCCATAAATTGCGTGTCATATGCACGCGAAAAACTGCGTAGCATTTGCATGCCAAAACTCCTTTTGGCGTATCCATTCCACGAGATTTCACACTCGTACTATTGCATTACCATGTGATAGTGTTGCTGTTTTATTAGACAGGTGAGCAACTGTTTTGATACATTTATAGACAGAAAACTAATCATTGTTATACAGCTCAACACAGTTAGTCTTCAGTTTAATTCAGTTTTTTCTTGATTTACAGCGAGTACCATGCCTAATATTGATCTAGTCTACTGCAGTGTGAACAAGAGTCTCATAGTAGCTACTGAGCAAACACACAAATTAGCATTATAGCACAACTTTCAACACACTCAAGTATATCTAATATGTAGGGCTGTGATCGATTAAAATATTTAATCGTGATTAATCACATGATTGTCATGAGTTAACTCATCAATTAATCAGAACTTAATTGCACATTTTTATCAGTTCTAAATGTACCTCAAATGAATACTTTTCAAGTTTTAGTACTCTAATCAACATGGGTATGGGCAAATATGCATGATTTATTAGTAGTGAAACCATACTCAAAAGCATGCAACAAAAGCCCCTTCATCGGCACACAGCCTTTCAGTAAACCCAAACGTTATTTACTCAGCTGCGCATAATAGTGCTAAATATATTTTTTTTATACATATATATTATATTGTTCCGCATTCTGTTTTCTATCATACCCTGTGGATGTTTGTGATTATGATAACAGAATCAAGTTGACCAGTGCTGCGAGGGAAACCGAGAACTATCGTGCTTGGACATGGACTGCAGCAAACGTGCTCAGTGTAAAAACACCCTTTTCTTTTATTTCGACCTGGAGTCTAATAAAATTTAAACAGAAAAAATTGCTTATGCAGGCTTTATAACATCAATTGTTTTAGAATAGTAATGTTAATGTTAGCCCTTTTCTTTCCCCATTTCTGTTTGCTGCTGCATCCTTTACGTCTATGGCTGCTTTTGATTTCTCCAACTACAGCTAGACCACGGATCAAAAAAAAATTTGCGCTGCATTAATAAAATTAGTGCTGTTAAAATTATTGTATTGTTAATGTGTTATTAACACGTTAATTTTGACAACCCATAAAAAACCATGATAAAAGTGCTGTTACCCCACATACACATGAGTGGAAGAAGTGAAGTCGTCGTCTGCGGCCGAATAAAAGCTTCACGAAATCCAGGCCTCATCGAGCTCCACATATTTGTTTTAAATGACCTTTAGCGGCGGGATATTAAATATTGTGGCTTTTAACTGTTGTAAAATATCAGTATCGCATTTACACTCATGCTATTGTGGACAGAAAAACATAACTTGTGATATTGCACTTGTTACTCGTGTGATGTAGCTCAACTATATCATGATGTGAATATGAGACAAAAACTCAAACAGACTAATATTGATCAGCTCACTGCATTGTGCAATAGGTGTTCGCAGAGCGAACACACAGAGTAGCATTATAACATCACTTTTAACACACTCAGATGTATCTAATATGATAAAACAGCACTGCGTTACCTCACATGCATGAGAAGAAGAAGAAGCGGAAGCACTTCGTCTAAGGCAGAAAAATAGCTCCTGCATAATCAAAGCGTCATCAAGCTATGTCATTGTTTTGAATAAGCAACCTCTAGCGGTGAAAAATTACATATTGTGCCTTTAACATCGTTCTGACCTTCTGGCCTTCGAAGGATGCAGCCTCTGAATTGGGACACGGCTCCTGAAACGCCTCCATTGTAGTCTTGAGGTTCGGGAACTCCATTAAAATAATTTCTGCCCAAGGCGTGTGCAAAATAAAGGGGCAGGGCCTGGTTGAGTTGGTTAATAGGTGTGTTTTCTCCTTAGCTTCCTAGGTCGTGAATCAGTATATCGTGTACATGAATTCAGGACTGGTGAGGACAGTAAGGATGCTGGCTCACTTCACATTGGGACACTGATGACTATTTCTGGAGACATGACAATGTCCTCATTGCTCATCACTACTGGTGAACAACAGCAGCAATGATATCTTTCTGACAAGTGATGCTGCACACTGGAGGTGGTTGAGGAGAGATCCCTGGCATGATTGTAAAGCACTTTGGGTGTACAGTAGTACATATGAAAGCGCTGTATAAATGCCGCATTCATTCATTCATTCATTCATTCATTCATTCATTCATTCATTCATTCAGTCATTCATTCATTCATTCATTCATTCATTCAGTCATTCATTCATTCATTCATTCATTCATTCATAAAAATGTTTAAAAAAAACACCTATGTGTAGTGAGTTGGCTCATTTGATTTTATGTTTCGCACTCCAGAACTTCCGTCAAGGGAACATGGGCTGCGTCTAAAATCACATACTCTTGAGTAGTACTTATTTTGAATTTTGAACGGCCACTAAAAAAGTATGTTCTATATAGTATGAGTGTGTGTAGTATGAATGTAATCTGGACATACTAAATTTGCCATCAAATTTGCGTCAGCTGCGTCGCTTTACTGCCATTTATAAATCCTCTCCTGTGGCCTCATGGGATAGTAAAGTGTCAATCATATGCACATTTCAGTTTCATGCCAGAAGTAGTAGGTCATTCAGGTACATTTGCCTACTCTTTTTATGAGTACTTTGAATTCTGACATTCTTCTTTTGTCACATACTGTTTTTCACTTACTATATTGTAGAGAAATATGCAATTTCAGATGCAGCCATTGGACTTTTTAGGGGGCAATCGTTTCCGTGCACTGGAAGGATTTTTTGATTTGAGACCACCCTTAAAATAGCAACTTCCTAATCAGTACCCTGGCTAGTGAACTTGGGGGCTAATTGAGACGCTTTCTTCGACCTAAAGCGACACTTGGCAGATATATCGGATTATGACATCAAAGTACAGTGGGAGCGATTTGATAGCAGAGAGAGGTAGACTCACACCTTCATTCTCTTCCATTGTAGAGAAGTGAAGCCGCCAAACTTAAAACCAAACTCACATCTGTGTAATAAAAACTACCTAAAATAACAGAAACCATCTTTGGAAAAAATGTATTTGAAGTATAATTTGATTGTTTATTTTGTCTCACATCCCCTTAGATTACATGGGGAGGGCGGGTTTATGAGCTATACCTCATCCAGCCACCTGGGGGGCGATCAAAACCTTTTGGCTTGATTTTGTAGAACTTGTGCGGCACGCTTGGGCCCTGTCCCAAATGGCACTTTTCATATGCGTTTCAGTCTTGCGGTCTTACAATAGCTGCCATATACGTGTGTCCTTAGGTCCATGAGACCGTAGGGTGTCCCATTTGTCATTTTAGGTTTCAGAAGGACTGTACTCGCAAGCATTCCCTTTGTGGTCAATCGCCCTCAATACGCACTTTTGCAGAGCCCACACTGGTGCAAGCTCCGCAGCAGATTTCTTTTCGACAGCCAGAGCTGCGCTACGTCTCAAAGCAGACTCGTAAGAAGACAGTGTGTTGCCATTTGGGATGGGGCGTTGGTTGAAACACGGTTATTGTAAGGGGTGTAACATTTCCCAAAATCACTGGAAGCAGGTGACCAATCATAACACAATATTTGTATTATTTTAAATACAGTATGAAAAATAATGGCCTGGTTTCAAGAGGGTGCTTAGATTAAGCCAGGATTAGTCCTCACACTGGAAAAAAGTATGATTAATAAGTTATGATGACATATGTTTTAAATTGCTTTAACTCATCAAAATAAGTTAAGCGATTTTAAACTCTTTTTATAAGTTACACAAGATTCAACTCATTTTTTCAGTTTCATGTAATTTAAGTTGAAAGGACTTAAACATCCAAGCTGATTGTACTTAAAAATGTAAGGTAGCATTTTTTTTTTTGCAATGTAGTTCAATTAGGACATTTAATAGCTTTTATAAACATGCATGCCTTAGAGAAAGAAAAAAAAACATTAGTGATGTGCATCTTGAGACAAAGCAATGGCACTGACATATTTTAAGAGATATCCGTGCAGGTTGCTTTCAGTTAAAACAGCTCAAACATGCATTTTTGTCTGTCTGTGAAACCGGGGTGTTAACCTAATCTATTAGAGCCAACACCAAAATCAAGATTTTGAAAAGGTTGTAGCAGGTCCTCGTTTAAAGCTTTCTCATTTCGAGTGTTCGGTCGTGAGCAGTCATGAGATGCAAACTCTCATGCTAAATCATTCCAGCCACCTGGTGGCAATCTCAACAAGCTTCTGTTTCAAGGCCTTTGCACTCCAGCGGATCAATATATCAGAGTTCAGCAGCTCTCCCCGATATTCCTGGAATGAAATTGCCAAGCTTAGTCAAACATTAATGTGTATCTAGGCCACTGCATACACAACGTCAATCCAAACACAAATGCACTTGTTAGATGGCCAATAGCTGCATCACCTCTGTATCCAGAGATGTTTTGAGGTTAGTTTTTTAATGCCATTTTTTTTTGGTCTCAGATATTAGGCAACACAGCGTTTCCCCCCCAAAAACCTCACAGCTTGCTCTGCTGCCTACAGAGGTTCGTAAAAATCCCCCACTGTTCTCAATAATCCAAGTCTTTGCACCCTCGAAATGTCCGCATATTTAGATTTGAACAAAAGTAATAAGTGTTGGTGCATCAGGCTTGTATATCAGAACTGATTTAAATTTCAAATTTAACAGTGAGCCATATCAAAACAAGATATATTATTCCTTTCTTATAAGACCGATGCAGTCTTTTCTCCCCCTGAAGCAATAAATAAAAAGCAATAAAACAGAAACTTTTAATAAGCACCTTTTATATTCCCCGTAGGTGGCTTACAAAGTGCAAATACATTTCTACTTAAAAATAGACTTGCGTTTGGTTTTAATAGCGATGAGGAGAATGACAGATGTGCTCAGTGGTAATTGCTCGCAGTCCACAAGCCACCGGAGCAGTTAACCTCTTAAACAGTTTCATTTCAACACATTATTATACTGATATCTGTAATCCACAGCATTTCAGATACACAAGTCAAACACGGAAATAAATCCATAAATCGGAACAAAATTTAACAAAAGGCTGGCAGTGTTAAAAATTTATTTTAAAATGATTTATATAAAACAGCTGTAGTCATTATGCACAATGTGATAATGAACCTCTTTACAGGGAAAGGCCACACACATTGGGGTGTGATGAGTTATTTTTAGGGGAAATCATGGCTCTGGATGGTTATTTTTATGTTAAACCGATATTGTAATAATAAAGATGTGATTTAGACAAAATGTGGAACATTTACAGCTACTACTAGTCCTCTATGTAAAGGCTACAAGCAGCTCAGTCCAGCAGAAGCGTCCTGCTCCACAAGAGGGAGCGCGTGTTAACGTTTGAACACAACTGGCCATTCACAATTTCAAATCACACATTGATGCACAATCCCACTATAACATATATGCATTTATTTTCGTCTAGGAATTGAATTGTTTTTTCCTTTTTATACAGCCCTCTTTAAACACGCATAAGAACATTTGTAAGAGAAAACACATTTGCATTTGCACTCTGACTGTTAGAGAAGTAAATGATAAATATTTCTGGCATTTATTAAAAATTCCACACATTGCAGAGCCATGGACTAAACTTTCACTTTTTGTGCATGTTTTGCTGCTTTACTAATATTTACCACATCTGACTTGTTTTGTTTATTGTTTTGCAGTTTGCATCATCCACTGAAAATATTTTAAAACAGCGACAGGACTGTTTCATCACGCCACATTCAGCACTTCATTATTCACAAGGACACTATTAAAATACATATTCATAAAAGCTTTCATCATCCTCTCGGTGTTTATTCTATTCGTGCGACTCTTTCGGTGCAATTATAGCATGCATTAAGCATTATTGACCTAAAGTTGCAAATCTCATTATATGGGGCTCATTAATGATATGTAATGATTTTACGCATCAAACATCTGGCGATGCGCATTGGTTGCTCGCTGTTCTCCTTCCACTTCCCAGACGTTATTGATCAACCCGTTACGTCAGTATTGATAACTTTACCAAACCCAAAATCAAGTGCAATCCCGGGAGCTGCACTAATGCATCTATATGCATCTATATTCTGTTCATATCGCATCCACCGGCTCTCGCGCGCTGCGCGTCCCGTCTAGTTTTCCCACAACTGTTATTTTCCTAACATTTTTTTTTCCATGTGGAGTGTAATCGTCTACGCTGTTTAACGGGGGGAATCCAGCCCATATATTTATTGTAGCCGCTCTTGAATATTGTGCTCAAGATGGCCGCCGATGTGGGATCGATGTTTCAATATTGGAAGAAATTTGATCTCCGGCGGCTTCAGGTTGGTCTTATTTCTCACCTTTTTTACACGACGCGATCCTATATGCGCTAATGCACCTTGGATTTCATGCATTTTCTCTTTTGGTGACTTTAGAGGGACGGGATGGTGGTGTTGCATTGATAGTTATTAGTAATTGATCCTCTTCTGCCTTTTGTTCGGTTCAATCATTGATCAGGAGCGCGCAAGAGCAGCGGCAGCAGCCTCGCGCACACCAACGCGCTTTAACAGCACATTTAACGCGATTTTAACGCTTCATACACGAGCTTTGTTGGAAACGGAAACTTTTAATGCCTCTCCGAGTTGTGGACTTTAACTTTTTATCAGCCTAATGTGTTTTATTCTAATAGAAATACGGAACGGTGACGCGCGCGCGGCTCGTTCTGTCAAGTGCCGGTTTGTGCTTCACCTCAGACTTTATCAAATAAACAGCTCATACATTTTACACACTTAACGCTGTTTGTATTTCTCCAGCACTCGCGTATTGACTTTATTAGTGTGCTTCGGTAATTATGACACGGAGCGTAATGAACGTCGCACCGTCAGAGTTTCTGTTATAGGAAAGTTTATTATTGACGTCTTTATGTATAATGCCACGACATCATAGTAAGTATTCCCGTCATAAAATGCATATTTACTTGTATGTGCTCACGTGTTATGTTATGCCTTGTGGTCTTAGCTAGCTGTTAACAGTAGAAAAACAAGTTTTGTTTTAACCATGCATGTTCTTAAAAAGGCTTTACATCGACTTAAAATGTTAATTTAGAGCATATGTATTCAAACGTTCAAAATGTAACCTTCATATGATGTAAATGTGTGTATTATAATTCATTAACAACATGCATCGACTTGTGAGTGCATGGTCAATGTCAAATATCAATGTTCTTGAGGATTTAAATTCAGAATTTTATGCAAAATGTAGTTTCTAAACGTATGACCCATTATCTTTATTAAAAAAAAACATTAAAAAAAACATTTGATGTAAATGTATTGTATGTTTTATATATTTGACACAAGTTTTGCATATGTATGCAATGAGACTGTATATATATTTTATAGACTAAATATATATTTTAATGAGACTTTTTTTAAGGATGCTAACAGCCATGTTAATAGAAGAGATAGTCATATTTTAAAAATAATAATAAAAAATATGATTGACCCTTTGCCATTGTTTTTTATGTGCATTATTGCTGTACACAATGTACCAGCCGTTCATATTTAAATGTGCACTCCGGTTTCGTTCCAACCGCAGTGTGTACGCTCCATCCACACCGTTTGCGTCGCGTTAAAACCAGAACGCTTGCTGACTGTTCGCGCTTCTCGGACTGTGTAATTGCATTCCCTGCTAATGTTTGTAAATCAGCCTCGGCCAGCGCAAGGGCACAGACTCAGCCCTATGATTGATGTTCTGTAACATAAGAAATGACAAGAGCATGCCAAGCCAAGCCGGAGAGGAATCAGATCTGTCTGTGTGCGTGTGTGTGTGTGTGTGTGTGTGTGTGTGTGTGTGTGTGTGTGTGTGTGTGTGTGTGTGTGGCCGATTGTTATTCAAGCCTTTCCAAAGAAGGGCTCGTCGTGTAGGCTGTTTTTGGAGGGTCTCTCATTCTTTATTATTTTGAATACAGACGGACTGAACGCACCGGGCACGTCCATATTGAGGTTATCCAAACCCTGAACCTGTTCATGGACAGGGAGAGCAAACATGTTTTCATGGAGAGCTCATCTGGACAAATATCAGATGGTTATTGTCTGGGTTGTGCTCAGAATATTTCTACTAGGGTACTGAATCAAAACGGTGTCCATAAGAGTAGATTGAGGAGATGCATGTTTACGTGTAAGAGTCAGTCACTGAGAAACATTGATCGATTGCTGATCTGAATATTGAACGTTTTTATGGGGAGGAGTCATGGTTCTCATATTGTCAATATAGACAGGACAAAGGGTTTCTGTAATCTTTTTGTTTTAAAGCCTGAACAAGTTGTTAAGTTGTCAGATTGCATTCAGTGTGCACGCATTCATCTGTTGACATTGTTTAATCTGCTTTGAGTTAAACAGTCTAAATCCATCTGTCATTATGAATCAGCTGGTAAAAGTTGCTTTGACAAGCGCACAGCCCTGTGTTATTTCCCATGAATCTGCTGGGCTCTACATGAATCACACACATTTGCACATCCGAGTTTTTCTTTGTTTCTGGAGTTAGTCTAGGTCGCACCTGGTTGAGGTTATTGATGTGCTCACCTGCAGCCGGCGACAGTTCGAGTCATATTTAATGCGACATGAATGCAGCCACCAAATGCTTCCACAGCAGCTTTCATTTTAAAACGGGCTCGCATGTGGGTGAAGCTAGAGCATATTGTGCTATTGAATCTTTTGCGGCCAAGTCCAGTCTAATACATAGATTTTAACTTGTAGAAGTGATTTAATGAAACTTAATGCATGTGAGAAAGCTGAAATATTTGTGTGGATGCTTCGATTTTATGTGTAAATACTCTACTGGTCAAAAGTTTGGGGTTCTTCTTTGAAAATGTATATTTTATTCAGCAAGGATGCATTGCATTGATATAAAAAATTGACAGTATAAGCATTTATAATGTTTTAAAAGATTCTATTTCAAATAAATAAATTAGCTTTCTATTTATTAAAGAATCACAGAAAAAATTCATCATCTACAAGCAGTGATAATATTCATAAATGTTTCTTAAGCAGCAAATCAGAGTGATTTCTGAAGGATCATGTGACATGGAAGACTGGATGCTGAAAATTCAGCTTTGATCACAGGAATAAATTACACTTTAACATATTAAAGTAGAAAAGAGTTATTTTAAATAGTACTATTTCACAATATTTCAGTTTTTACTGTATTTTTCATCAAATAAATGCAGCCTTGGTGAGCAGAAGAGATGTCTTTAAAAAACATTACCAACCCCAACATTTTGAACAGTAGCATGTCATTTAACCATTGCAATAGTCTTTTTTTTTTAAATAAATGTCGCATTTTGCAGATTTCACTGATTAAGTTTAAAACTCTTAATGCATTGATTGAGCTTCAAGACTAATGTGCATTATGAAGCTGTTTGCTCATAAAACATCCATCTGAAAGTTATCATGCTAGAACAGAAGCAAAGCTATACATATGAAATTCAGAGCATTGTCAGCTTGCATTTAGGTCTGGAGTCTTAAGAGTTGTTAAGTTTGCTGTTATCTAGTGCGGATGCATATTCTGGAAATTTTAAATATTTACAAGCCATCACTGTTAACTCATTTATGAATCTAGTCAGACAATGTCTATTGCATGCTGTGATGGTCTTTGTTATTCTCCCTTGTGGCCCCTGCGGGACGTCGTGTCTATGGCGTCCCCCGAGGGCCCCTCACCCACTCTTGAACTTGGACTCCAGCGAGATCCCTAGATAAGGATGGGTGAAAGAGAAAAGATGGCAAATATTCTGTGTGCAGCACCTTTAACATGTCCAAAACTTAGTGTGTATTAAAGCTTCAAGTTCAACTGCTTCTTCCTGGAAAATCGTTTTTTATTCTTCTAACCCGAGACCCCCCTGAATGAAGCGCGACTGCTTGTATTGACCAGCGGACGAATAAGTTTAGGAGAGGGGGGTATCTGCGGCTGACAGTTGATTTATGACCCTCTTTGTCTGTGTTGGTCTGTAGCGGAGCATCTGGCCGTGTCAGATGATGTTTTCGCTGGGGTCTGTGGCTTATGGCTGTCGCTTTGGTTGCTCTCAAATTACATCATTTCATACAGCAGTTCCTGTATTGCCATTAATCTCAGAGGTGTTTCTGTGATATTCCCTCAGGAACAAGCCTTGCATTTGGGTCTCATTGGGAATTGTTCATAAGAGGGAATATTTGGCATCATCTTGTCATACCGATAAGAGTCTGTGTGTTCTGTGGTGATATTCTCTCGCTAAAATGTTCAACGAACGGATGAGCTTCATGCATGTGTTAATATGAGAGATTGTTTTGCAACAGGGTTTTTATAGTTAAAAATAGTTTAAATTTGCACTAGAAGTGTATAAATATATATACGCTGTCAAATCGATTAATCACATCTAACATGTATGTACACACACACACACACACACAAAAACTTTTGTTAGATTTTATATATATATATAATCATTTGTCAGCATATAAATACATGCAAACACACACACACACACACACACACACACACACACACACACACACACACACACACACACACACACACACACACACACACACACACACACACACACACACACACACATACTTAATTTGTTTCATTATTTTTATATCTTGACAATTACCAGTTTTAGTATAATATTATAATATTTATAAAATTATAAAATATTTATAATTTATAGTATATTTTTAATAATTATATTTTCATGCACATTTTATATATATATATATATATATATATATATATATATATATATATATATATATATATATATATATATATATAGTGTGTGTGTGTGTGTGTGTGTGTTATAAATTATATATATTATAGCTCTTTTTTTCTTTTAACTTCTTAGAAAATGATTAGTTGCTGCTAGTTTTGTCTTTTGTGAATGATAATGACCTTATTTGGGACATGTTATGCTGAGAACTGAAGATGAGAAGGACACTGAATGATGTCTCTTATTTAATCCGTCTCCTAAGTGATCGGACATGTCCTCGTAAGAACGGACGCCGGGTTCTTCTAACCTCATATAAAAGAGATGACACAGAAATAGACGGGCTACAGGTTTTGGTGACCTTGGTTTCCACTGGTCTCAGGTCACATGGCCGTTGCCGTGGTAATAATTCACACCAGCCAGATGGCATTTCCGTGGGCGCTCATGGAAAGGACAGGCCAAAAGGTCTCTGCTAGTCTCTTTTAGGACAGATCTGACCAATAGGGAGCAGGCTAACAAGATCCCTGTGCAAACACACTGTCCTCTTTTGTCCCAGTGTGCGCAGAGCTTTGGCCACCAATATGGAAGCTGATGAAAGTTGGATCTCAGTGTCGTAATCTAAAGTATTAAACAAAGAGTGTTTATTTTTGTATATTTGTCCTAGTTTGTCTTACTTGTCATATTTTAGCTGAAGTGCATTAAAAACTTTCTCCTTTCCCAGTTCAACACACAAATACTTCCCCAATGCCTTTTAAGCTACCCCGTTGTATATAAGGGATAGTTTAGTAGAGTGAATAAATAAGGGCAGAATTAAAAAATTCTCCTCAAATCGTTTTTCTGTCATGACTTAGTCCACCTGAAAGAGAACTAAATGTGGAAAAACACTTATGACACGTGCAATGCGCACTTTACTTAATTTGTAATGCAACAAAGCATAGGTTGACGTTGAGTTCCTCTGTTTGTTAGTTCATGCAAAATAGATCGCTTTTAGGGAGGTAGGAGTGTTCGATAATCTTGTTTAGAAAGCATTGACCCTTTTCACAGACTGTTATGGTGCATCTTAACAAATTGTAACATATTGTAAAATTTACATTTATAAAAAATACAATGTTCTTTCATAACACGTAATGCTGATAAGTATTTGTTTCAAATACAACAGCTAAGGGAATGATGCAAATTTGACATCTTTCTCTCTTCTAACCATCGTAATGAACCTTTTGAAATGTTTGTGCTCATCAATTTACTGGTGTTTGCGTTATTAGTTACCGCCCCGGAAAAAGCATGTCTTAAACCCAATGCTAAATGTGTTCTTTAATTTGTCGATAGATCTGGCGCTGAAATTTTTACTCCCATCTGCGCTTTTATGGGATTGCGTTCTCATGCTAATTCGTCCTGTTTAGTAAATCTGGCCAGAGTCTTTTGCTATTGGGGAAAATGGGATTGCAAAATGATTTGTTGTTGTTTCCATTGACCACCATATATGTTATATGATGTCATAAGTTATATGTTATATAACTTTAAAGTTATACCAAATATGATGACTTCAGTTTCTGAGAACCCTGGAAATGTGAAAAGGGTCCATTGTGGTGCAAAAATGACACTTCACCTTCTAGGCCCTGTTTTCACCTGGTAACAAGATGCATTTTGGTCAGTCGGATCACAAGTGGATGACTCTAAATACAGGTGTAATCAGGGTCTAAAACGCTTTGAGCTCGTCCACTTTCACATTTGATCGGATTGCTTTCGTAGTGTTAGCACTCATGTGGTCGAATGTGTTAGAACAGACACAAAAGACCGTCTACTCTCCGCCTACTGACCTAATGCGTTATGAGACACACACTGGCCAGATGAGATTTAAACTTTGTCGATTACAACATTCCTGATTTCTAACACACACTCACAGTGTCAGAGCAGAAACAAAAGCTGATGTTCTCTGTGTGTTTTCCTGTTGTCTAGGCGTGTTCATATGTAAAGTGCACAAGATTATTTTGTCCATTAGATCGAAGAATCTGGAAAAAAAACATACATTCACCTGTCGAAAGACCCTCCCCTCGAAGAAATCAAGACAGAAGGGTTTGAAAGTGAACAAAACAGATGGATTAAAACACCAAGTGCAAACGGGTATGTGTCTCCCATGTCCACTTGTGATCCGACCGACCAAAACACACATTCATAGGGCCTTAGTGTAGCATCAGTCTTGTGGTTGTTTTGCTCATTTTATTGGGTCCAGTTTCTTGAGTGCTGTGTTTTGCATGACTCAGGTCTTTGCATGTCATCTTTACTCCACAAAACATGAGCGTAATATTGTCAAACAGTGCCATCAGTCCTCTGTGCGTGTGTGGCTTCTTTCTGTTGTAGTTTGCTCAGAGCTTTTCCACAACCAACTCCAATTGGCCGTGAAAAAGACTCATTTCAACTCTGTGCTCATTCAGAAGGGGGGGTGGGGGGAGGGGGTCTGTGTTTATTGCTGTTATTGTTGCTGTCAAATGCGCTGGATCTGGAAACGGTTTAGAGATATTCTGCAAGGCGCACGGATTTGCAGGGATAAAACGCTGTTGTCGAGAGGAAACCTCAGCAACGTTTACTAGCTGGCAGCACAACAAAACTACAGACGGTTTATGCTGCACTCATGTGTGACAATAAAATATGATGGTTTAATAGATACTATACGCTTGAATTAAATGATAGAATTGCTTTGTTCTGTCATGATCTTCTGTAGGTGCCTCAAACTCTTTAAAGTTAATCTTCGCCATTGTTAGAAGATCTGTTTTGTATATTGATTTGTGAAAGTGATATTATTGATTCTTCATGATGAGAACTGGCTCATTTTTGCTTTATAACAATGCAAAAGAAATCATAACGGATTTAAAACCGTTTACAAAACATTTTGTGACATTTTGCTCATAGTCCCGACGCATGTTAATTGTGAGGAACGGCGCTCGTGCGTGTATGAGGCCATTAGGCACGTGAATCGTAAAGTAATGAAATCGACTCGTATGTGTGCGTGTTTGTGCTGACCGTCATTAGATTGTTTCGAAAAGCTAATCTGTGTCGAATTAGGCAATTATAAACTCATATTAACCAACGAGAGCTTCCGCCTGTGCTGAGAAACAAACATTTCCATAAGTGTGCACCCTAATGTCTCACCCTTCACAAAGAACAATCTCTTATCCATCAGACTGGCAGAATGGAAATTCCATCTCTCTCTGTGAACCTTCGGCAGAGGAAACAAAGAGGAGAGAAAAGCGTCGAGAAAAGGCTTTTACGGTGTCTGCAAATTGAGTTGTGAAGATCCCAGAGTCACGTTCCCCTCCCGCTCAGCCGACAACATTAGAGGAGAAGTGAAACTGACTCAAGATTTAAGCAGTTTAACCTTCCTCTGTAGAATTAGCGCTCGAGACTTCAAAGCGGATACTTCAGCGTGCGGAGAGGAATGATAAACCGGTTTTTGCTCGACGCCGGTTGCCTATTCACCGGGCGAGAGAGCCGGTCTGTCATAAAACAGCCCCTTAATCGCTGTGACCCTCCTAAGGCTCGATTTTCATACCTGTCCACACTTATTTTCCCCCATTCACCGCCAATGTTCCTGGATTAACCCTTCCTGCGTGTGCTTTGATAGTTGCTACATTGGTGGCTTATACCTTTAACTACACAAAGCCAATGCCTCACTAATACTGTGTTGTGTGAGTGTGTGTTAAATTGAAGTTATTAACATTGGACAGTATGTTTCTATTTTGGACCAGTAAGACTCTATACCAAGCAACCTCCCACTATACTTAGTAACCTCATGACAACGCCCACAACAGCCTGAAAGCATAACTGCCGGTTTTGCATTGGGCAGCCCGATTCATTTTAGCCAATTGTCTCGTTTGAACACTTTGGCTGAATCCAAAATCGCACCCTATACCTTTAAATAAGGCATTATTTGATGGGGCAGCCATTTGTAGTGTTGTCTGAAACCATAGACGTATCCCACATTGCTCCGCAATAACGATTGTATAACTGATATACACTCAACGGCTGTTCGAATTCGCTCACTTGTTTTAATTCACTCCTTATTACTGTATTAGTGGACTAATGTAGGGAATGGTGATTGAGGGTTTAGGGGGCGATTTTGGATTCAGCCGTTCTTTCATTTAACCTGTTTAAAGAACTGATTCATTGATTGTTTTGTGAATTGAAGGAATCAAAAGAATCTCAATTTCCAGTGTGACTTTACATTTTCTTTTCTTTTTTGTAATGAAATTGCTATTCCTGTTATTTTAAGGTTATTAACATTATATTGGTCATAGTATTCTCAATAATCTTGTTCCTAACTTATTTTCGAAACCCGTAACCCTAGGTATTAAACTTCAGCATGTTTATGTGAAGTGGTTCCACTGAATCATAAAAAAAAAGAATCAGTTGAACCATTTCAAAGACCTAATTCACTGATTGTTTTGAGAATTAAAGGGATCAAACGAATCTTTCACATTCCTGCGTGACTTTACATTTAATTTTTGAATACATTAGCAGATTATTTTTTTTAAGATTATCTCATTTTATTTAGGTAATGTGTTAAGCGATTTAAAAAAAAAAGTTTTATTATTGTTCCAAACATTAAAAAAAAGGTTACAAATATTCATAAGAATCTTTTTGTTGCGATTTCTAAAACCCTTGGTATAGTAGACTTCAGCATGTTTATGAATCGGTTCAATGAAATCATAAAAAAAGATTCACTGATTCTTTTGAGAATTGGAATCAAAAGAATGACTCCAATTCCTGCATGACATTCTTTACATGTCATTTTTGTAATACATGTTTATTTTAGGTCATTTTTTAAATTTAGGTTGTAGGTCGTTTTCTGTTTTTATTGTTCCAAAAATAAAATATAATATTCTTAAGAACCATGTTGTTGTTAACAATAAAGTATATTAGTTTGTTACTTTAATTGAAGGATTAAACTTCAGCATGTTCGGTTCAATGAAGTCATAAAAAGAATCAGTTGAACTTGATTCAGTGACTAGGTTGGGTTGTAGTCAAGTTTTGCCATTTTCAGTTTTTTAATTAATCAGAATGTTTAAAAAGGTAAATATTGCTCATATTATTATTAATAATGTTATTGTTGAAAATATTTTTGAAACTTCTAATCTTATTAAACTTGAGCATGTTTTGCAAACCTGTTTAAATGAATCATTAAAAAGAATCAGCTCAGCAGAATGATTTATTTGTGAATCAGCCATCACTTGACGCTGCATGAATTAGTCATAAGCGCCACACATAAGGAGATTTGCATTGACGGATCACACCTCTGACCCTCGTGCATGCATTTGAGGTGTGCCAACACACACACACACACACACACACACACACACACATGGCTAAACTGTGACAGACACTTCCTGTTTAAGCCGGTTCCTCCTCTAAATCCTTAATGACGTCCCAAAAGCACCAATCCTCAATTTTTTCCCCATCGATCCATGCTGGAGGAGTCTGATAGTTCGTCATGGCAATGAATCTCTGCATTTTCATATTAATACCCGGCGTGCTCACTCTCTGGGATGGCGATGGTCTCGGCACTTCAGTAAATAATGAGGTTTTAACAAAACTTCGGGGAGACATTAGTCTACCGCACCAGCGAGGTAAAGGCCCGGCTCTCAGCGTCCAGCTAAACCCGATAGCGACCCCATAAACCAGATCGAGAGAGAGAGAGAGAGAGAGAGAGAGAGAGAGAGAGAGAGAGAGAGAGAGAGAGAGAGAGAGAGAGAGAGAGAGAGAGAGAGAGAGAGAGAGAGAGAGAGAGAGAGCTAATGGCTCATCTGTTGGAGTATATAGCTGTGTCTTCTCCCTGCTGGCAGCCGAAGCCAGAGCGAGTGAGGCCATATTGAGCTGTGTACCTGTACGCCGGCCCTCTTTATTTGTTTTGACTGTCTGATGGCAGATGTATTGAGCACCAGCCTTTCTTGTTCATTTTACAGAGGCCTTATTGAATCCCCTCCATTCTTCTTCTTCTGCTCTCTCTCTGTGTCGCTTTTATATCAGCCAGTTCTTCAGTCACCATAATTCAGCTCTCTATTGTCCATTCTGCCCTTCAGGGATAAAGGAGACCCCATGATTGTGTGTGTGTGTGTGTGTGTGTGTGTGTGTGTGTGTGTGTGTGTGTGTGTGTGTGTGTGTGTGTGTGTGTGTGTGTGTGTGTGTGTGTTTGTGTGCAAACGTCTGCACGTGTAATGTGTTTTTTCACCCTTCCCACCTAGTGAAGAGCACTAGAATAAAAATCCCTGTATCATACAAACACAATATAGTTCACAACAGTGCCAATCAGGCATAAAATTGACCGTTAATAGTGATGATTTCCTTACCAAACGCGATTGTTCATACTTGGGGTTAGGGATCAGGTGTACTTTCACCTTACTGAGTGTTCAGACTTATGAATTTCACCAGCTGGATGGAAAATAAACCCCTCTGAGATGCACATTGAAGGATCCGATCCATATAGATGAGGGTGCAGGACTGTTTTCACACCAGAACAATAAGAAATCACCTACACTCTTAAAATCCCTGGGTTAAAAACAACCAAACTGGCAACCCAGTGCTGGGGAAGTGATAGAACAAATGCTGGGTCAAACTAACCCAGCAGGCTTGTTTTCGAAGGAAAGGAAGAAACAAATATTACTTCAATGTTAGTCATCTATACAAACTAGGCATTTGTCAGCACAACATACTATTCCTCTTCCAATTTACTTGTTTTTAAGGCAATCGGTTTGCATGCTTTTGTAAGTAAGTCTAACTAATTCAATTTTACAGTGTGTAGCAACCACCCTAAATACCTTACAATCCGCATAGCAACACCGTGGCAACAACCCACACAAGTCTAATATTGGGACAGCGGGTATTGCGCTTATTTTCATTAATAAACGAACCTTGCACGCCTGAAATGTTATATAGGTGCATGAGACGATTAAGTCTTGATTATTGAATTATTTTACCAGGAGGTATTTTTAAAAAAAACACTTTTAACCTAAAATTGTTTTCCTAATTATTATTGGTAAAGGGTCAACAGCTTTTTGGTAAATAACTTATGTTAAATCTGTTGATATTGCATTCAAAATTATATGTATGTTAGCCTCATTTAACCTGAAAAACATCGCTAATAAATGTTCTGCAAGCTTTAGTAGTATGCATTATCTTTACTAAAAGAAAAGTATAACATGCACCCTTGTTTTCTATAACTAACTGTTTGAGGTCAAGTTTTTTTGGGTGAAAGAAATTGATACCTTTTTTTTAAGCAAGGATGCATTCCATTGATTAAAGTAACAGTAAAGACACTTATAATGTTACAAAGATTGATTTCAAATAAATGCTCTATTCCTCAAAGAATCCTGAAAAAATATAATGTTTCCACAAAAAAATATGAAGCAGCACAACTGTTTTCAACACTGATAATTATCATAAATGTTTCTTGAGTAAATCATCATTAGAATGATGTCTGAAGGATCATGTGACACTGAAGACTGGAGTAATGATGCTGAAAATCACAGGAATAAGCATTTTAAAATACAGTATATTCAAATGGAAAACAGTTCTTTTAAATAGTATTAATATTTCACAATATTACTGTTTTACTGTATGCTTGATTAAATAAATGCAGCCTTTGGTGAGCAGAAGAGACTCTGCGGTAGTGGTAGCGGTAGTGTAAATGTTCAATATCAGTGTATATCAAAGCGCTATGCCATTACTGTGCTAAAGTTATTTTACATAAAGAAAATCACATTTCCTGGGTGTTTGGTAGCATAGTGTGTGCATTAAATTTGCATGCATTGCGTGTGCTTCCATGCTAAGCGAATCTAAATGCGGTTTATCCGTAGACTGTCGCCTGTTTTGAATTGTCACTTCTAGTGTTTACATAACGGCCTCAGAGAGAAATGGAGAAAATCAGCTCTGACTGGAACCGGTGGGACGTCTCGACACGCCAAAGGGCAGTTTAGATACAGTCGCACAGGGCCACACGCATGCATCCTGCAGACCACATGCTCTTACAGATCCGTTTTGCTCAGCATGCTTTATCATTTCATTTGCTATAATGTTTCAAATCTCGTTTGATTGCAAGTTTAACAAATTGTCTTTTTTTTGCGGTTCTACACAGCTTCAGCACTGCCTCGTGAAGCATATTGCAAGAAACAGGAAGTTGATATGGATTACAAATGTGATCTTTGATGATAGTGACGTTATTACGCAGACTTTTCCAATGTAATTTGGATTTGGGAAGTTATCCGGCGTCGCCCAGGAGCTCTTTGACGGATGATGGAGTCGTTTTTCATTCCGGGATGATTTTGATCAGTGCGCCGGCGTATAGATTGTGCTGGATGACACGGTGATCATCTCCGCCGGTTTATTAAGGAGCTCCAGGCAGTTGTTCTTCCTTCTTTCGAGTCTGGAAGTATTTCCTGAACTGTTTAATATGAATTTATGCCGGGGTCGTGCTTTTTGAATGACAACAGTGATCTTGGAGCCCCCAAGTATGATCTGTTTTTTGGGGCGTTTTTTTGAATGTAGTAATTAAAAAAAAATAAAGACGAGTAGAACAAAGCATCGGATTGAATCGTTCCCGTTCAATTCCCCTTGTTAGTAGCTTACTGCATTCCCCCCTCTATCCCCCTCTCTCCAGATGAATTTGATGTTTTTTCTTCTCGCTTTCTCTCCGTGGTTTTCCCCAGACAGGTTCCACAGTGTTTTAGAGGGGATGGATTTAATTGCTCTGTGGGGATTGGTTGGCGGTGCTGGGCCCGGCTGTTTAATTAGTGTACCCTGCCGGGATTGGTTTAATGCTTCGTGATCTTGAAATTGTCTGATTGTTCAGCCCTCTAGGGACCCCCTCTCGTTCTCTTCTTCCTCTCCCTCTCTCTCTCCCCCTGATTCTTTCTCCATCTCCGTGCCCCTATCGAGAGCAGCAGGTTTTGCTAAACGCTGCTGCGGGCCTTGCTGGAGAGGGCAGGAGCCGGCCGCTTTCCCTCGGGCCGCACTGAAGGGTGTAAATGTGAGATGAGGGTCGTTATGACGGGTTCTTACTCTCTAGTAACTGCTTTGATCCGTCCATGGAAACACGATGTTCCAGATAAAGGTCTCTGTACTTGTAGGTGTTCCTACTTGATTGCAGTAGCCAAACAGAGTAATGTTTTTGGACTGGCTTGTGAAGTTAAACCTTGGTGACTGATCACATGATTTTTTGATCATTTGTAGCTGTGAAATTTTGTCACTGCACTATTACTTAATGTATCTTAGTCACATCGCCAGTGGTTTCTCATTGAAAACGAATGATTTCAGGTTGTTTTAAAGTCCCCATAAAATAAAAAGGATAAGGTTTTTTTCTGGGGGGCTTTTTGTATGAATATGTTAGCGTTGCTGTTCTCTGTAAGCCAGTCGACTGTGCACTTTGCACTTCAAATGCTCTCTTAGAATCTGAAGCCCCGCCCCCTACATTATAAACAGACTCTGAAGCTGCGGGTAAAATTGGGCACTTTTTCAACACGTTTACTGTTTTCTACATGGTGAATGGCGCACAGTGCACTATATAGGGGACAGGGAACGATTCAGGCACTGTAAATATGCTTTTCATTTGGGAGAATGAAGTCTGCTCTCACATTAGTATCAGTGAACCGCCGCAGCTCCGGTCCAGAGACACGATAGCACAGAGCGGATCATGTGATCGAGTCGCCTCAGAAAACAAAACGTATCGGACCCGTATGAATTCTGCACAGAATGATGTATTTAAAGCGATATTGATGAGATTAGGAGGAGAAACGGTTAGAGATTAGGAGGGGAAACTGTGGCTTTACTGAGATCAACGGGTCTGGGTAAGCTATGATGTAAAGCAAACACTATTGGCTATTTTTTAAAGGGGAGGGGCTATTTATAATGTCCCGCCCTGTCTTCCTGTTTCAGTGGAAATGACATCAACACATTGGATAATGCTGTTTGTTTCAGGGCACTTTAGTGGGACTTTAACGCTTTCAGTGTGAACATCCCATACAGATTGTGCTGCCAAGATTGCCTAAGTTCAGGTTTTGTTCAGTGTTTTTATTAAATAAAACCATTAAAATCATTTTTGGTAACCAAAGTAAAAATATAAGATGGAAAAACTTTTGCCTTGGCAACTAACTGAAATAAAGTAAGTTTAAGTACTATAATTACTAAAGCTGAAATGGAAACATGCAAAATACAGTCTTTCTTAATTTTTTATGCACGTGTTTGAGTAATATGAATGTTTTTGTTTGATTTTTATAAAATACTGACATTTCCTTTGTTAAATAAAATTATTGTAATTTAGAGCATTTATTTGCTGAAAATGACAAGTGGTCAAAATAACAAAAAAAGATGCCATGTTTTCAAATCTCAAATAAATCAAAGGAAACGGTTTATATTCATTTTAAAACAAAATTATACTAATGTTTTAACTTCAGAAGAGTTCAGAGATCAATGTTTGGCACTCCTGGCACAAACATTCAAGCAGCTCAGATTTGTTTGATGGCTTGTGACCTTCCATCTTCCTCTTGATCACATTCCAGAGGTTTTCATTGGCGTTCACGTCTAGAGACTAATAGCCATGGCTGGGTCTTGATCTGGTGGTCCTCCATCCACGCCTTGATTGGCCTGGCTGTGTGGATTGGAGCAATGTCTTGTGGAGAGAAAAAAATTGAGTTGAGGAATATTGTCAGAGCAGAAAGAAGCAAGTTTTCTTCCAGGGAATCTTCTCTGAGTCCAGTTTTCAGCTTTGCCCAACACCTGGCCCTCTAATGGTTAGACAGAGACCTGGAGAAACCTAAAATCCACAGGCATTTTTCATGGAGGATTAGTGATGATCTGGTGGTTCTTCAGCAAGGCTGGAATTAGGCAGATTCATCTTTGTGAAGAAACAAATCTGAGCTGCTTGAATGTTTGTGCCAGGAGTGGCATAAAGTCGTCCGACAGCAATATGACTGACTGATAGGGAACATGCCAAGACGCATGAAAGCTGTGATTGGAAATCAGGGTTATTCCACCAAATATTGATCTCTGAACTCTTCTGAAGTTAAAGCATTAGTATCGTGTTGCTTACAAATGAACATAAACTTGTTTTTCTTTGCATTATTGAAGGTCTGAAAATGGCATCTGTTTTGTTTATTGACTAGTTGTCATTTTCTGCAAATAAATGCTTTAAATGTTTTTACTTGGAATTTGGAAGAAATGTTGTAATTAGTTTATAGATTTAAAACAAAAACACAAACTTATAACTGGTTTTGTATGAGACGTTGTCCCACAATGCACTGCACCCAACGTCCAGTGTGATAAATGAACCGGAAGTAATATTATCTGTGATTAACATTGACACAAGTATTTTTTAGGTAACTACAAATTATTTGCAGAATCAAGCATGCAACAACGTTTAGCATTGCATACTGTTTCACACAGTGAGTTTCATTCATCAAACACAAGCAAAGTGAAATGATGTAGATTAAATTAAAGCTGCAAAACTTTAATGGGATATGTTGCTCGGGACTCCATTAACTTTAATTGCATGGTCAAAGTAAATATTTTCTTTGTGTCCCACAGACAAAAAAAAAAAAGTTATACAGGTTTGGAATGACATGAGAATGAATAAGTGGCACCGTTTTTATTTTGGGCTGAACTAAATTGTCACATTGAATTGCATGCAACAGCTTTTGTAAGAATGGTTTCGTAAACAACTTTGTTCTGCTCATCTTTCATGAATAAGGCATAATATTATAAAATAAATATGTCTATAGCTATTACTTTTTGCCATTGCTCTTCCGCAAGTCAAATTACAATGGCTGTGATGCAGGGATTTTAGTCACAGGCACAAAATATAAAAGGGCGATGAGCTTTATTGTTGTAGTGTGCACTTGGCTTAAGACTCTAATTGTAGTTTTGTTGATGCACAGCGGCTCATCACAGAATTGTTCACCCATTTTCTTTCAGGTTTCAGTGCATCTAATGTGATACCGGCACAGGTTTGGTTATTGTGCAGAGATGACCGATGTTGGTGCAACAGATGACTGTATCACACTTTGTAAAATAAGAAAATCAATGAGGAGAAAATCAATTTGGTGAAAATACAATTTGCCTTGCAAAAGCATGACCGGATGGATGTGTTGGTAACGCTAAAGCCTGCTGCTAACTCAATCATCATACACTGAGCTCAAACATCTTAATGGTTTGTTTTGAATTTTTTGGTGTGATATATTTCTTACAAAAGGGAACGGTTTTTGTGCTGACGGCTCTGGCGTTAGGCTGTTTATGTAATGACAGGTTATTTTCCATAGAATATAAGCTATTATTTTGGTTTTATGGCAGCATTTATATGTGGTGCTATAAATCAATGTCATTTAAAAAAAAGTTTCTGCACCGAAAGCTCACAGTCTGTAAATACAGGAGCTCTCTGTATGGTTTCTACCAGCGCCGAGATGGAAATGATCAAAGCACCATATGAAGCGTCTTTAGTTGTGATAGACTTCTGACCTGTGCATTAATCCCAGAATGCTCTTCTGCGGAGCCGCTTCCCAGCTGTTCCACTGCCAGCAGCACAAGCGCTCACATCCCTTTGAAATATTGTCTGCTGATTATTATATTCAACAAACCCAGTGTATAATAACTTCTGCATAGAATGACGTCCGTCCTCCGTAGGGTTTAGATGAAAGTAGCCTTTTGCAACCCCTGCTAACATGTTTTCCATTGGTGCTGGATCCCAGTCTGACCCTATTTCACAATTCTGAGCTGGAAAATTGACTTTGCAACGGGATCTTAAACCTGTCGGTCTTGAAGCGCTAATGCCAGTGGAAGCTAACGTCTTCACATTAATTTCCCAAATCAACAACACTTGGTTCCCTTACTATCTATCTATCCATCTATCCATCAGTCTATGTATCATTCTATCAGTCCGTCCGTCCATCCATCCATCCATCCATCCATCCATCCATCAGTCTCTATATCATCCATCTATCATTCCATCCGTCCATTCATCCGTCTATGGCCCTGTCCACACGAACACAGGTATTTTCAAAACCGCAGCTTTTTCTACGCGGTTTGGCTGTTCGTCCACACGCAAACGCTGTATCCAGACTTTTTTGAAAACTCCGGCCAGGGTGAAGATTTTTAGAAACTACGGTTACAGCGTTGTTGTGTAGATGGTGAAACCGGAGATTTCGGCTTTTAAATTGAAGTGCGCGCCGTTCTCTCCTTTGTTTGATATCAGATTTTCCACATCTCCTTTTGATTTACGTGAGTCCATTCTATGCGGTGGACTCCACTTACAGCGCTTCTCACATGTAGAGTATCCTACAGATACATGTTCAGTTATTTCATTGTATTGCAGAACAAAGGCGCCAGAATGCAATAATACAAAATAGTAAAGCAAGTGCGTGAAGCTATTACAGTCCACTTCGGCCCAGCACCTGTGTATACAGTTACCTGTCACTGAGTCCAAAGCAAAGGAACTTGTAGGAAGTGTTTCACTTGAGCCCATGGCATCCCTCAGTCAGTGCAATGTGCATCGGTGCAGTGAATGGGACCTATGTGGAAATCAGGCAGCCAATCATAGCATAGTTTTGCGTTCTCATGTGGACAGATTTTTTTTTAAAACCGTGCTTGTGTGGACGCGATTGTTTTTTAAAACAGAGGAGGAAAAACTCCGGTAATAAAAATACCTGTGTACGTGTGGACTAGGCCTATATATCATTCCATTCCATCTGTCGATCGTCTACCTTTAAAATGCACAACTCCACTCCATTTATTATCCTAAATTTGATGCAGCTGTTTGAGGTCGTTAGCTGCATAAAGACACCTGTCCACCCCATACAATCAGTAAGAATCCAACTACAAACATAGCCAAGACCAAAGAGCTGTCCAAAGACACTAGAGACAAAATTGTACACCTCCACAAGGCTTGAAAGGGCTACGGGGAAATTGCCAAGCAGCTTGATGAAAAAAGGTCCACTGTTGGAGCAATCATTAGAAAATGGAAGAAGCTAAACATGACTGTCAATCTCCTCGGACTGGGGCTCCATGCGAGACCTCACCTCGTGGGGTCTCAATGATCCTAAGAAAGGTGAGAAATCAGCCCAGAACTACACGGGAGGAGCTGGTCAATGACCTGAAAAGAGCTGGGACCACCGTTTACAAGGTTACTGTTGGTAAAACACTAAGACCTCATGGTTTGAAATCATGCATGGCACGGGAGGTTCCCCTGCTTAAACCAGCACATATCCAGGCCCGTCTTAAGTTTGCCAATGAGCATTTGAATGATCCAGAGGAGTCATGGGATAAGGTCATGTGGTCAGATGACACCAATATAGAACTTTTTGGTCATAATTCCACTAAACGTGTTTGAAGGAAGAAGAATGATGAGTACCATCCCAAGAACACCATCACCATCACTACTGTGAAGCATGGGGGTGGTAGCATCATGCTTTGGGGGTGTTTTTCTGCACACGGGACAGAGCGACTGCACTGTATTAAGGAAAGGATGACTGGGGCCATATATATATATGTGTGTGTGTGTATGTATATATATATATATATATATATATATATATATATATATATATATATATATATATATATATATATATATATATATATATATATATATATATAATTTTGCCATTAAAGCCAGCTTGTGATAGCATACTTTCAAATAGTTATGTATTCATTAAAAAATGAATTTAACTATTATAATCAAATATGTAAAATGCTTATAAATGAAGACCGTTATTTATCATTTTTTTGGTCTAAAGGAAGTGGAACTGTGTGTTGGAGGTCATAGATATCACTAGTAAGTAAGTGTGGTTTTCAGGGTACAGCAGCACGGGCTGATTAGGGGTAATTTACTGCAGTGAATTGAGTTAATGCTTGAAATAAGTAGTTCTTGCTGTTGTGAGATTAGTGTGTTCTCTGCTGGAGTGTGTGAATATGAGAGCGGTTCTTCCCCAGTGGTCCCTTTCATATGAACGACACAAGCTCAAATTAGACTTTTGCTTGCTCAGCTGCACCTGCTAGAAGGACACGCTGAAAGCAATCAAAGTTAACGAAAAAATCTGATGTTATGTAATGTTGTGTCCCTTCTCTGTAACGTGTTCTCTTAGTTTTTTCCTGTGTGTTGTTACATGGCCGCTGGGATTGCCCTCTACGCTGGTATTTGAGTTATGAGCGCAGTCACCTTGATGGAGGAAGATTGTACCGCTTGTAAAGGGCGACTCCAGATGGGACGACCGCCCTTGAGTTTAGCTCTGTCACTGCAGAGACTGTTGACCTCAACCGTTATGACACCAGACATCAGATGCACATTAAGCGTTTTGTCTCACTGAACGTACACACAGGGTGGGTTTGTTTTGAAGGATCTTTTAGCATTCAGCTGAAGATCTCAAGTTCAATGATTCAACATGCAGTGCAGTGATTTTCTTGACAACTCACTGATCACTTGTATAAATCATAGAAGAAGATCCATAAAACTCTTATATAGTTTTTTTTAATTAAACAGCTATTTGTATGACACTTATCAATACATCGGCCTCCAGGTTTATGTGTGTTTTTATTGATACTAGTTGCAGTGCTCAAAAGCGTCAAGTTAAACATTTTATCTGTTGATGCTGAGTAGCTCCGCCCACACTGAATTTTCATTGGCCCAAAATCAAGTAACCCATTTCAAATAAGTACATTAAAATATGTTCTGATTTATTATTATTTTTAATTAGCTTTTATTTTTAAATTTAGTTAGTTTTAGTAATTTGATGTGCTTTGAAGGCAAAATGTCTCATTTTAATTTAAGTTTAAGTATTATCTATGTTTTAACTGCCTACTTTAGAATTTAAGATATAAAAACTCTTTTCAAAAACTTTTTTCTCGATGACAAAATGACTGAGTAGCTCCGCCTACACTGAATTCTTATTGGTCCAAAATCAAGTAACCCGTAACTACATCCAACCTCAAATAGATTCTGATATATTATTATTTTAAAATGAGCATTTATTTTTATATTTTCCATTTTAATTTTAGTTTTATAACAATAAATAAATTACAAAATCACATACAATTATTAAGTTTAGTTGTAATAATTTTAGTACTTAAAATATATTGGTAACACTTGGTTTCATTTGATAACAAAGTTAACTGCACAGGTTAAAGCTGCTGTTTTAGTTAGTTTGCATCTGGCTATTACACTAGGCACTGTGCCTCTTAGGCCCTGTTTACACCTGGTCGGTCAGACCACAAGTGGATGACTCTAAATACAGGTGTAATCAGGGTCTAAAACGCTTTGAGCTCGTCCACTTTCACATTTGATCGGATTGCTTTCGTAGTGTTAGCACTCATGTGGTCGAATGTGTTAGAACAGACACAAAAGACCGTCTACTCTCGGCCTACTGACATAATGCGTTATGAGACACACACTGGCCAGATGAGATTTAAACTTTGTTGACTGAAGACTCAAGATGAAAACGTACCAGCACAATGTTCTCTCACCATTCCTGATTTCTAACACACACACACAGTGTCAGAGCAGAAACAAAAGCTGATGTTCTCTGTGTGTTTCCTGTTGTCTCTGGGCGTGTTCATATGTAAAGTGCACAAGCTTATTTTGTCCATTAGATCGAAAGATCTGGAAAACAAACTTACATTTCACCCGTTCATAGACCCTCCCCTCGAAGTGTTTGAAAGTGAACAAAACGGATGGATTAAAACACCAAGTGTAAACGGGTATGCGTCTCCCTCATTCATTTGAGATCCGATTGACCAAAATGCATACTGATGGTGTAAACAGGGCCTTAGTGCATGGGTTAGTATAGTTGCTTAGCATAGCTATAATTTCATTCTCAGGGTTGATCCACACAAAAGACTTTTGTGGCAGATTTCTGTTTAGATGAGTCTTCTTAACATGAGGCCTTTCAAAATGTTTTTAATAGTAACTTCCATAATGTTTTCAGTTGGAAGCAGCGTAGGGAGGGACCTGACATTATCCGTAGTGAAACATGTTATTCTTTGATATTATCTGTTAATTTGTAGCCCATTGCTAAGATGATAGGAAAAACTTACGCAATGCTTTCACAATGTTACTACTAGCTGCAATTGCACACTTGAGGTTTGGTCAACTGGATCACTAAGGAGATTGTCTCATGACAACAAAATTGTTGCCAACCTCTACCACCCCCTCCCTCCCTCTTTTTCCTGGAAGAATGATTACTAAACAGGTTGGGCTGGTGCTGATGGGGCAGTAATTGTGTGTGTAATGATAGCAGGTTGAGTATTGAGTGGCGTACAACGAGGGTCTAATCACAGGATGTTGTGTGGGAGAGGCTTTTTGACTCTTTAGGGGTTTAAAAGATTAGAAGCAGGTTTATGAATTCAGAACGGTTACCGTGAACCTGTGGTATGTGGACACCCAGAAATTGTTCATCGAGACGGGTTTCCCTGCAGAATGTCATGCTGTTGTTTTTCAGTAGATAGTTGAGCTGGATATTTAGATGGACAACTTCTACTTTTACAATGAATTCAAGTCAAGTCACCTAAATTAATATAGCACTTTATACAAGACCGAATGTTTCAAAGCAACTTTACAGTGATAACAGGGAAATTATGCATTTTGGCTTTTGTTCAGCTGAACTGAGCTGTTTTGTTGGAAGATCATCATCTATTAAATGAGTTAATTTCATCTATAAAGCAGTTTTGCAAAAAACTGTCATCGTCCAGCTCAGTGTCAGTACAGCCAGATCAATAATATTGTTGAATATTAAGTGTCATCAACTAAGCAGGCCAGAGGCGACAGTGGCAATGATCCCAAACTCCATCAGGTGACAGAATGGAGAAAAAAAAACCTTGGGAGAAACCAGGCTCAGTCGTTCAGTTCTCCTCTGGCCAACAAACGAACGCAGTGTCACTGTGATTCAGGGTGCATCACGTCACATTTGACCTATCGGTTAGCCCAGCCCCCTTATTTACTGTTGATAACTTGGACATACAAACGGATTTGCTATGTCTTACAATGACAGCTGTCACAGGTGAAAACCTCATCCCAAGATGTTTTTGAACACAAAATGTAGCGTATACCCCGTCTGAATGATGACCAAACTTTACTGATGGTTTAGGAAGTTTATTACATCGTTTTTCACTCCAAACATATCACAGTAAGAGCTGAACAAACAAAGCGTGCGCATTAACGTCTCATTATCATTAACATACACAGCAAATTACACAAAAACACAAGCAGTAAACAAACATATACAGACCATGTGCCTTTTCGTGAGTTCAGTTTATAACTGGTAAATCTGTATCTGCAAAATAACTCCGATAAACTGCGTGCGAGCTCTCCCTTTCACTACCCGTGAACTATAATAGTCCCTCAACTATAGTAATACAGATAATGTAGACCTTAAACATATTTAAACTCACAGAAATATCAAAAATGTTTACAAAAACAAACTAAACGAAAAGAAGAATATAAGGAGAAGCCTCATTACGATAGCGGATAACAACATCCAGGATCAACACCGATGATGTACCACAGGGTTAGGTTAAATTAATTTACATGTAACCATCTTAATATGGAGAGATGCACTGAAATGTAGACTATCGCTTATGTGTTTTTGATTTAACGTACACCGTTATGACGTGAAAACAGTTAGTTATTTCGGTTTGCACCTATCATCACTAACTTTAATCGTAACTTATTGAGAGTATAACAACCAGAAACTCCTCCCAGGATACCCGGAATCAGTGTTACAGTACCCCCAGGAACATTGTTTTAGCATTTTTGTAGCATAAACACCATCAAACCGATGAGAGCATCAGATTTTACAATGTTTCTCTATGGCGCTGAAACCTAAAGATGTCCGAGTTCCGGTTCCAGTACAACTGATACTCAACTGCCATTGGCTCATCTGCGTTCGAGGGGAGGGGCTTACCGATAGGTCATTTCAGATCGAGATGGGATCGATAGCATTCAAATATTCATCCAGTTTCTTTTGCTTAAAGATTGATTCATCACGCCGGTATGGAGTCGAATGCACGCCGGTATGGACTACTATACTATACTGTCCATTTCCATAAAGGGAATTAAAACATCATCAAAGTAGTCCATATGTGACATCAGTTAGTTAGTTAGAGTCTGATTGATTCATGATTCGAATCGCCAGTGTCACGTGATTTCAGCAGTTTGACACGCGATCCGAATCATGAATCAATCCGCTGATCCATAACCGTTTGAATCTTAGAGGTTTGAACACAAACGCGGAAGAGAAGACAGTGCTGAATAAAGTCGTAGTTTATGTTATTTTTGGACCAAAATGTGTTTTCGATGCTTCAAGAGATTCTAATTAACCCACTGATGTCTCATATGGACTACTTTGATGATGTTTTTATTCCCTTTCTGGACATGGACAGTAT
Source organism: Pseudorasbora parva (assembly GCF_024679245.1). NCBI lineage: Eukaryota > Metazoa > Chordata > Actinopteri > Cypriniformes > Gobionidae > Pseudorasbora > Pseudorasbora parva. The sequence continues at coordinate 42,141,173 of NC_090184.1, forward strand.
AGTGTGCATACTAGGGATGCAACAATACAGTTAGTCCATGGTTCAATACATACCTCGGTTTTTAACCACGGTTTTCGGTTCGGTTAGTTTTTTTGCTATTCTATTCCTTAGGCAAAAGGAACAGAAAAAGTTAAGGAGAAAATGTTTTAATTGCAATACTCTTTCTTCATTTTGCATAAATAACTTAAACTTAAAATTTCACCTAAAAAACCCTTGTACACATTCCCAGTGTATTGTATACTATAAAATAAATATATATATATATATAAAGATTTACAGTGGCAGCTCAGAGATGTACAGTAGCATTTAAGTATGAAATTGAATGAATAAATGTAGGCTTAAATTAAAGCTACATAGTCTTCCATATACAACATTTATTAAAAGCTACTGTATTAAAGGTCTTTTTCTATTAACATCATTTAAGAGGTGAACTGTCCCTTTAAGGACAAGAGGTTCACTAGGCTGCTGCTGTCAATTGAAGACCTGCTCACACCTTATATATAGACGCACACGATTTTACTTTCACTTTAGACATAACCGACTGTGTTTATATGTTAGCCTCGTGTGTATTTGACAGTATTAGCGCAGCAAGACTGTCCAGTAATCACGTGTGTTTGACAGACGTTTAGTGCGTGCATTTAATGCAAAACAGTGCATGCATTGAACAGTCCGGGCCTTCCCGGTTAAACATTTTTTTGCCCGGTTTAACCGGCAAGGCTTTAAAACGCGGGTAAACACCCCTTAACTTTAGTGCATATGATTAGATATTTGCTCAAATCAGCGCGTAGACTCACAGGCACACTCAAACAGAGGCGAAATAATTAATTAAATGCAAAACCGAACGCAAATCAAAACGCAATTCACCAGCGCGTATTGAACCGTGAATGCCATACCAAACGGTTCAATATTATATTGAGTATTGTGACATCCCCAGTGCATACACTTGCATTCACTCATGGACTAAATATAAAATATCTTAAACTGTGTTCTGAAGATGAACGGAGGTCTTACGGGTGTGGAACGACATTAGGGTGAGGAGTTAATGACATCAATTTCATTTTTAGGTCAACTACCCCTTTAATATGAGTGATGCACCGCTGCTGTAGCCTCTTGATCGCAACGTTTATTATCTGGCATCACTAGGATGCACGCGTTGTTTGTTTAGATGGGATGTGACGAACTGGAAGCATCATGCCTAGTGCTTAAAGCTTAATAACGCAGCATGTGTGTCGTGGGAAGCGCTCGCGTTTCCAGCCCTCCTGTCTCACCCGCAGCTGCCTCTCGGACAAAGGCCAAGAGCGGCGGCCGTCTAGACGCGTGGCATCATTAACCCGCGGTGACCCTCGCTACCTCGCTGATGAATTCGTTCTCACACCCCTCCAGCGCACCAGTCGCCCGGCCCTGACGGCTCAAACGGCTCCCTTCCCTCCGCTGACCGTTCTTTGGGGGCTCCGGATGGTCCATTAAGAGCAGTGGCCTGCATAAATTGAGGTGAGGTGGCCGCAGAGTCTCCTGAATAATTCAAGACGTCTGGGCCGCGGTCTGGCCGAGGCCTTGAGGGAGCGTGTGTGTGTTTGCGTGGCGGATCAGGGGTTAATAACAGGTCTGCAACCCTTGTGTCAGCAGCTGTGCCCTCCTCATATGAAAGAATCCTGTTCTGTTGATTAGATTTTTCCAAAGGGATCAATTTTTAATCAGCAGAGCATCTGACTAGGGTCAATAATGGCGTCGCGGGGAAGACAGTTGCCGGACAGCCGTCTTTATTTACAGGACTGTTTGTCTTTTTACTGTATGCAGATCTCCAGACAGCCGAGAGCTGCGCTTCACTGCAGGGGTCACAAATTCACAGAAATCCTTTAGAGTTTATCTGCAGGACTTGTTCTTCATGGATGTTGCTGCTTTGGTTTTGCCATGTCTGTGTTATATACAGTGGGATGGCAGAGAACTGTCAAGGGAGAGAGTAAGAGAATGGGATCAGGATTTGTTTTCCAGTAACTTTTTTTGTTTGTTGTTGAAGCCATCTCTGAGAACTCTGTATCTATATCCTGTAATGTGTTTTAGGTTTGTGAATGCGGATGGAGACTGGTCTGTGTATGTCGGCCTGGATGCATGATGCATTTATACGAGTTAAATGTGTAAAAGCAGAATGAAACACAGTCTGTATGAACCTCGAGATATAAACAGGAATTGGATTGGAAAGTCAGGAATATGTTTTTTCCCTTTTTTATGATTGATTTCAGTATTTTCCAATCTGAAGTTTATAAAACAGTGTTGCCTGCCAGCTGGCCAATAATATTAGCTTTAAGGTCGCGCTGTCATTTTTATTTATTTATTGCGAAATTTAAAGCTTTAACGTTTTGAGTGCAAAAAATGTATATATTTTTATTATTATTATTATTGAATACTCCTTTTTTATTTTAGAGTACATTTATCATTGCAATAGATATATTTATTTATTAGCTATTTTTTTTAAATAATAAACAAACATTTTATTATTTATTAATTAAATAAAAAAGTATTCTACGGTGCATTTATTTTTACAGAAGTAATATAAATGTATTTAATTTGTGAATATTTGTTTGTATTTAAATTGATTTATGTATTTGAATATCATAATATTTGTTATTATGATTATTTATATTATTATTAATAAATAAAATAAAATAAAAATTGTACATTGCATTATTGCAGTAGTAATATATTTGATTTATTAAATTTTTAGAATGTATATAGAATAGTGCCAGGGGAAATTAATTGTGATTTATCGCATCCAAAATAAAATGTTGTGTTTGCATAATGTGTGTACTGTGTATAATTTGTATGTATATATAAATACACACACATTTATGTATATATATATATATATATAATATATATTTAAGAAATATTTGCATGTATATACTGTGTATTTGATTGAAAAAAATGTGTAATTTTTTATGTTTATGTATGTGTATTTATATATAGATAATAATTTTCACCAGCACCAAAATAGAAATAAAGCTTATTATTATTATTATTATTATTATTATTATTATTATTATTATTATTATTATTATTATTATTATTATTAAACACTGTTTTTATTATACAGTGCATTTATTATTACAATAGTCATATATTTATTGATTTGTTTAATTTAAACTAAACAATATTCATTATTATTAATATTAAACATTTTTACATTACATTATTACAATAGTAATATATTTGATTTGTTTCATTTTTATAGTTTAAATAAAAATAAATATTAGAATTTTTTATCGTACAGTACATTTATTATTGCTAGAGTAATATATTTAACCGAATTTTTTTATTTGTATAATTTAAATTATAATAAAACAAACATTATTGTCACTGTTTGGGAGAAAAACCCTACTTTTCAGTGAATGTAAAAAAAAACTTTTAAAAAAATGTAAACAATGAAACATTGCATAGAGAAGTTGATATCTATGGTCAGTCACTTGCAAGAATCATTATATTACTAACATTTTACATTTGACCAATTCCAAGCTCAAATTGAGTTTTTGACCAGTGTCCATCAGAGGATTTAGGACATATTTTTTTTGTCCATCATTATAATCAGAGGTAGATGCATTGTGTTACGTTTTCATCAACTTGCTGGTTGTAATGTTCACTGTAGCTATGTGGGCGGTTTTTTCTGTCATTTGGACAAAGTCCCAAAACTGCCTGTGTGTGTAGCGCTTCATCTAAGGCAATTTTGGCAATGACAAATGCTAGACTAAGATGCTCTTCTCTGCTCCTTAAATACACACAGCTTTAGCCTTATATATAAAGTTATATACTCCAAACTGTGCGGCATTTCATGCACGATAGAGGTGGGTGGAGTTATGAGGTTTAAGGATCCAATGGAAATACAAGGTTTAGTCACAAGCTCTTTTTAATACTTTCCATTGGTTATGTATTTGTAAAACCCTCAGACAGCTGTAAAGGGTAACCAATAGTAATGATTTATGGAAGATATAAAGATGAAATATGGGGGTATGAGGTTTCCACCCAACAGCAACAATATTATTATTGTTTTTAAAACAGATTTTCCTTCCTTTTGTGTCCTTAGCTGATCACATGCTGAGTGTTTAATGTTGTTCGTGTCCACAAACAACATTTGAGAGCTTTTCAGCCAATGGCTCTATCAGTTTTGGTCTCAAAGCTTGTGTACAATGTGAAATATTGTGCATGATTTCTATGAAATAGGTCACACATAAAGGACGTTATGCTAGTATGGTGCTTGTGAATGCTGTTGTATTTAATAGCAAGTTGTTCTGAAGGTATTGGGAACCAGATGAATATTGACCAGCTGCATATTACATGTGGGTATTTTGTGATGTGTGTAAATGCCAACCATCTTTTTCTTGTACCTAGTTCATTTGGGTTTAGTGTTAATGTAACCCCTCGGCTCTCCTGAAAGCTCCGCATTTCGGACCCCGCATAAAAACATGTTCATAGCCATGTCGGAAAACAAAGAGACAATAGCTGGCCTTGCTTTTAAGATACTTTTATGGTGTCACATGGGAAAATGTTTGTGTGTGTGTGTGTTTATACGCGTGTGTGGTGTGTAGCCGGTAACCCCCCCGTCTCATCCCCTTATTATAGAGCTCTGGAGGCCAGGCTAGCTTTTGAATTCCACACTGATTGCTTGCCTATAGCAAATAAGCTCTCCGCACTTCTTCTTTAGAACTTCCCCCTCTTGTGAAAGTGTCCTACTTTTAACATCGCAGCGCAATAAATCAGTCTACTATCCTCCCCGTGCACAGAGCAATAATAAATACGTCCCCTCAGCTGTGATTTTTACAGTGTTTTGAAATTGGGAGCAACTGCGAAATACTTGCCGCTAATAGGAAGTGCAGTTTTTCTCATTGACAGACATGATGTAACGTGACAGCGGATGAACTGGAGTCGTCGGTGTTGGGAGTCGAGGATGGAGTTTGTCGGAGTTCAGAACAATTCTTTGATAGTTTTGGGGAACTTGGGAACTTTAAACAGCCAATCGGAATGGAGATAGAAAGTGAGCTTATGAAGGAGAGGATGCCCTCTGCTGACCTTTCTGTGGCTCACCTGCCCTCACCTGTGACAAACACAGATTTATAACCCTTTTATAAACATTTGTATCATTTATTTCATTAATTTTTATAAGTATTGGATCTTTATTTATGCATAAATGTAGGATTTTACAAATTTTATTAAATTGTATTAATTTATTCATGTAATTACATTGTTATTTTTATACTTCATGTATTTATTAATGCATTTTATTTATTTAAAAATACATTTAATACATTTATTTGTAAAAAAAATTAATTATTGTGTAATTAAATACATTTAAATATTTATTTATTAATATAATTACATTCTTTTTATTTTTTATTTATTACTTATAAATTCACGTTTCTTTATTAATAATAATAATAACAAGCAGCCATTATCGGGGCCAAGCGCAAAGAAGAAGACAAGACATGCCAGCATGGCTGGAAGTCTCAAGCCAACTGCAACAATGAGCCATTAAGGACCTATTAAGTTGATTTTAGGCAAAATAGCAGTCAAATTTTAAATACAGTCAATAATAATGGTTTAATGGTTTATCACTTTCGACCAATAGGTGTCACTGTTACGAAACTGATGTGGTTTAGTCAGATTGAGATGACAATGACACATGCAAAGTTTGGTATCAATATGTCAAAGCATTGCAGAGATACAGCCTCAAGAGTAATTTTTGCATCATGGCTCAACTCTGTTGCAGTGGTATATGAAAACTGTTTTGTCTATCAATCCGAAATCCATAACTATTTGTCAGCATGGTCTGAAGACGATACGGATCAATTTTGGTGAAAATCGGACAAACGGTCTAGGATGAGTTTGAAAAAGTAGGTTTTTAACAAATAACAAGACGGAGGACAGATAGGTTTGCAAAATATGGCACAATTGGTATCCATGTTCTCGGCATGAGCCATTGACTGTATTATGACCAGTTTCATTACAATGGGTTAATTTAATCAAAAGTTATTCGCATTTCTGTACATTTTATTACAACTTTTGACCACAAGGTGGCGCTACCCCGAAACTTTTTGAGTATCTTCAGGACATGGAGCGGAAGACACATACCGAGTTTTGTAACGATACGCTAATGCATTCTTAAATTATAGCATTAGCATTTTAAACCATAATACTGCATTGAAGTCAATGGGAATTTCATGTTTTGTTTTATTATAGCGCCACCAAGAGGCACAATCCCACCAATTTTTTTATGTGTCCTCATAGTGAGCCCATACATATGTGTGTCAAGTTTGGTGAAAATATCTCATTTTGTTTTGGAGTTATAGACATTTATATGAAAAAACACGTAAAAAAGGACTGACACCTGACTTTGATTGGATTTTACTACCCCTTACTATCAATATTTTGAGATTTGGGCATTAGCGTATAGCTATCGACCTATGTTTCCGAACTTCTGAGGCTGGTTTCGTCTCGATCGGACTAGCGGTTTCGAAGATATCAGCAAATGTTTTTTAAGCACTAAATTACAACTCTGCGCAAACCATATGCCGAAACCTGGCAAGTCTGGTATCGTTGGAGTCGGCAAGGATTCAGGAGACCAAAAAACACACTCCCATCAAAATATGTCAACCACACCCAAAGTTATAAGCGTTTGAAAAAAAAAATTCTCCACTAGGTGGCGCTGTTTCGAAACTTCTCAGGCTACTTCAGGGCATCGTGGTGATGACCCATACCAAGTTTCATAACAATCTGTTCATGCGTTCATAAAATACAGCATTTTTGCACATAATTCAAAATGGCCGACATCCAAAATGGCCGACATGGTAAAATTGGATATCAGTCGACTCGGCATGACGCCCTGAATCTAATGAGACCAATTTTATGATTTTTGGATAAACGGTTCAGAAGTTATAAGCCAAAATAGGCATTTTTCGTATCTCCGGACAGGTAGGTGGCGCTGCGCCGAAACGCTGCATGTTGCTTCAAGTCATGCTTGTGATGACATGTACCAAGGTTGGTTTGAATACGATAAAGCGTTGCGGAGATATAGCCTTTAGTGTGTTTTTGCAACCTCCACGTAAAATTTGTTTGTGCGTTTATTGAAAACGATTGGACGAATCAACTTGAATTCCATAACTTTTTGTCAACATGCTCTGAAGATGATCTGTTTCAATTTTCGTGAAAATCGGAGCAACGGCCTAGGAGGAGTTCGAAAAAGTAGGTTTTTCAGAAAATTCAAAATGGCGGGAAAATTTGCATACCGGAAAATGACATCATAGGGTGAAATCGAATCGGCTTGAGCCAAGGAATCCGATGAAAAAAGAATTTTGTTTCTAGCCCTTAGGGGTCAAAAGTTATAAGCATAAATATGAGTGAAACTTTGGACAGGTGGTGGCGCTAGAGGGATTGAGTTAGAGGCACCAAATTTGCTATAGTGACAGCTCAGACTGGCCTCTATGAGTGTGCCAAATTTCACAACTTTTTACCATACGGTTCTATGGGCTGCCAGAGACTCCTATGGCGGAAGAAGAAGAAGAAGAAGAAGCAGAAATATAGCTGCAAGCAGCCATTATCGGGGCCAAGCGCAAAGAAGAAGACAAGACATGCCAGCATGGCTGGAAGTCTCAAGCCAACTGCAACAATGAGCCATTAAGGACCTATTAAGTTGATTTTAGGCAAAATAGCAGTCAAATTTTAAATACAGTCAATAATAATGGTTTAATGGTTTATCACTTTCGACCAATAGGTGTCACTGTTACGAAACTGATGTGGTTTAGTCAGATTGAGATGACAATGACACATGCAAAGTTTGGTGTCAATATGTCAAAGCATTGCAGAGATACAGCCTCAAGAGTAATTTTTGCATCATGGCTCAACTCTGTTGCAGTGGTATATGAAAACTGTTTTGTCTATCAATCCGAAATCCATAACTATTTGTCAGCATGGTCTGAAGACGATACGGATCAATTTTGGTGAAAATCGGACAAACGGTCTAGGATGAGTTTGAAAAAGTAGGTTTTTAACAAATAACAAGACGGAGGACAGATAGGTTTGCAAAATATGGCACAATTGGTATCCATGTTCTCGGCATGAGCCATTGACTGTATTATGACCAGTTTCATTACAATGGGTTAATTTAATCAAAAGTTATTCGCATTTCTGTACATTTTATTACAACTTTTGACCACAAGGTGGCGCTACCCCGAAACTTTTTGAGTATCTTCAGGACATGGAGCGGAAGACACATACCGAGTTTTGTAACGATACGCTAATGCATTCTTAAATTATAGCATTAGCATTTTAAACCATAATACTGCATTGAAGTCAATGGGAATTTCATGTTTTGTTTTATTATAGCGCCACCAAGAGGCACAATCCCACCAATTTTTTTATGTGTCCTCATAGTGAGCCCATACATATGTGTGTCAAGTTTGGTGAAAATATCTCATTTTGTTTTGGAGTTATAGACATTTATATGAAAAAACACGTAAAAAAGGACTGACACCTGACTTTGATTGGATTTTACTACCCCTTACTATCAATATTTTGAGATTTGGGCATTAGCGTATAGCTATCGACCTATGTTTCCGAACTTCTGAGGCTGGTTTCGTCTCGATCGGACTAGCGGTTTCGAAGATATCAGCAAATGTTTTTTAAGCACTAAATTACAACTCTGCGCAAACCATATGCCGAAACCTGGCAAGTCTGGTATCGTTGGAGTCGGCAAGGATTCAGGAGACCAAAAAACACACTCCCATCAAAATATGTCAACCACACCCAAAGTTATAAGCGTTTGAAAAAAAAAATTCTCCACTAGGTGGCGCTGTTTCGAAACTTCTCAGGCTACTTCAGGGCATCGTGGTGATGACCCATACCAAGTTTCATAACAATCTGTTCATGCGTTCATAAAATACAGCATTTTTGCACATAATTCAAAATGGCCGACATCCAAAATGGCCGACATGGTAAAATTGGATATCAGTCGACTCGGCATGACGCCCTGAATCTAATGAGACCAATTTTATGATTTTTGGATAAACGGTTCAGAAGTTATAAGCCAAAATAGGCATTTTTCGTATCTCCGGACAGGTAGGTGGCGCTGCGCCGAAACGCTGCATGTTGCTTCAAGTCATGCTTGTGATGACATGTACCAAGGTTGGTTTGAATACGATAAAGCGTTGCGGAGATATAGCCTTTAGTGTGTTTTTGCAACCTCCACGTAAAATTTGTTTGTGCGTTTATTGGAAACGATTGGACGAATCAACTTGAATTCCATAACTTTTTGTCAACATGCTCTGAAGATGATCTGTTTCAATTTTCGTGAAAATCGGAGCAACGGCCTAGGAGGAGTTCGAAAAAGTAGGTTTTTCAGAAAATTCAAAATGGCGGGAAAATTTGCATACCGGAAAATGACATCATAGGGTGAAATCGAATCGGCTTGAGCCAAGGAATCCGATGAAAAAAGAATTTTGTTTCTAGCCCTTAGGGGTCAAAAGTTATAAGCATAAATATGAGTGAAACTTTGGACAGGTGGTGGCGCTAGAGGGATTGAGTTAGAGGCACCAAATTTGCTATAGTGACAGCTCAGACTGGCCTCTATGAGTGTGCCAAATTTCACAACTTTTTACCATACGGTTCTATGGGCTGCCAGAGACTCCTATGGCGGAAGAAAAAGAAAAAGAAGAAGAAGAAGCAGAATAATAATAATAGGAACACTAACAATTTCAATAGGTGCCTCCGCACCTTCGGTGCTTGGCCCCTAAATATAGCTGCAAGCAGCCATTATCGGGGCCAAGCGCAAAGAAGAAGACAAGACATGCCAGCATGGCTGGAAGTCTCAAGCCAACTGCAACAATGAGCCATTAAGGACCTATTAAGTTGATTTTAGGCAAAATAGCAGTCAAATTTTAAATACAGTCAATAATAATGGTTTAATGGTTTATCACTTTCGACCAATAGGTGTCACTGTTACGAAACTGATGTGGTTTAGTCAGATTGAGATGACAATGACACATGCAAAGTTTGGTGTCAATATGTCAAAGCATTGCAGAGATACAGCCTCAAGAGTCATTTTTGCATCATGGCTCAACTCTGTTGCAGTGGTATATGAAAACTGTTTTGTCTATCAATCCGAAATCCATAACTATTTGTCAGCATGGTCTGAAGACGATACGGATCAATTTTGGTGAAAATCGGACAAACGGTCTAGGATGAGTTTGAAAAAGTAGATTTTTAACAAATAACAAGATGGAGCACAGATATGTTTGCAAAATATGGCAAAATTGGTATCTATCTTCTCGGCATGAGCCAATGAATGTATTATGACCAGTCTCATTACAATAGGCTAATTTAATCAAAAGTTATTAGCATTTTTGTACATTTTATTACAACTTTTGACCACAAGGTGGCGCTGCCCCGAAACTTTTTGAATATCTTCGGGACATAGAGCGGAAGACACATACCGAGTTTTGTAATGATACACTAGTGCATTCTTAAATTATAGCATTAGCATTTTAAACCGTAATACTGCATTGAAGTCAATGGGAATTTCATGTTTTGTTTTATTATAGCGCCACCAAGAGGCACAATCCCACCAATTTTTTTATGTGTCCTCGTAGTGAGCCCATACATATGTGTGTCAAGTTTGGTGAAAATATTTCATTTTGTTTTGGAGTTATAGACATTTATATGAAAAAACACGTAAAAAATGACTGACACCTGACTTTGATTGGATTTTACTACCCCTTACTATCAATATTTTGAGATTTGGGCATTAGCGTATAGCTATCGACCTATGTTTCCGAACTTCTGAGGCTGGTTTCGTCTCGATCGGACTAGCGGTTTCGAAGATATCAGCAAATGTTTTTTAAGCACTAAATTACAACTCTGCGCAAACCATATGCCGAAACCTGGCAAGTCTGGTATCGTTGGAGTCGGCAAGGATTCAGGAGACCAAAAAACACACTCCCATCAAAATATGTCAACCACACCCAAAGTTATAAGCGTTTGAAAAAAAAAATTCTCCACTAGGTGGCGCTGTTTCGAAACTTCTCAGGCTACTTCAGGGCATCGTGGTGATGACCCATACCAAGTTTCATAACAATCTGTTCATGCGTTCATAAAATACAGCATTTTTGCACATAATTCAAAATGGCCGACATCCAAAATGGCCGACATGGTAAAATTGGATATCAGTCGACTCGGCATGACGCCCTGAATCTAATGAGACCAATTTTATGATTTTTGGATAAACGGTTCAGAAGTTATAAGCCAAAATAGGCATTTTTCGTATCTCCGGACAGGTAGGTGGCGCTGCGCCGAAACGCTGCATGTTGCTTCAAGTCATGCTTGTGATGACATGTACCAAGGTTGGTTTGAATACGATAAAGCGTTGCGGAGATATAGCCTTTAGTGTGTTTTTGCAACCTCCACGTAAAATTTGTTTGTGCGTTTATTGAAAACGATTGGACGAATCAACTTGAATTCCATAACTTTTTGTCAACATGCTCTGAAGATGATCTGTTTCAATTTTCGTGAAAATCGGAGCAACGGCCTAGGAGGAGTTCGAAAAAGTAGGTTTTTCAGAAAATTCAAAATGGCGGGAAAATTTGCATACCGGAAAATGACATCATAGGGTGAAATCGAATCGGCTTGAGCCAAGGAATCCGATGAAAAAAGAATTTTGTTTCTAGCCCTTAGGGGTCAAAAGTTATAAGCATAAATATGAGTGAAACTTTGGACAGGTGGTGGCGCTAGAGGGATTGAGTTAGAGGCACCAAATTTGCTATAGTGACAGCTCAGACTGGCCTCTATGAGTGTGCCAAATTTCACAACTTTTTACCATACGGTTCTATGGGCTGCCAGAGACTCCTATGGCGGAAGAAGAAGAAGCAGAATAATAAATATAGCTGCAAGCAGCCATTATCGGGGCCAAGCGCAAAGAAGAAGACAAGACATGCCAGCATGGCTGGAAGTCTCAAGCCAACTGCAACAATGAGCCATTAAGGACCTATTAAGTTGATTTTAGGCAAAATAGCAGTCAAATTTTAAATACAGTCAATAATAATGGTTTAATGGTTTATCACTTTCGACCAATAGGTGTCACTGTTACGAAACTGATGTGGTTTAGTCAGATTGAGATGACAATGACACATGCAAAGTTTGGTGTCAATATGTCAAAGCATTGCAGAGATACAGCCTCAAGAGTAATTTTTGCATCATGGCTCAACTCTGTTGCAGTGGTATATGAAAACTGTTTTGTCTATCAATCCGAAATCCATAACTATTTGTCAGCATGGTCTGAAGACGATACGGATCAATTTTGGTGAAAATCGGACAAACGGTCTAGGATGAGTTTGAAAAAGTAGGTTTTTAACAAATAACAAGACGGAGGACAGATAGGTTTGCAAAATATGGCACAATTGATATCCATGTTCTCGGCATGAGCCATTGACTGTATTATGACCAGTTTCATTACAATGGGTTAATTTAATCAAAAGTTATTCGCATTTCTGTACATTTTATTACAACTTTTGACCACAAGGTGGCGCTACCCCGAAACTTTTTGAGTATCTTCAGGACATGGAGCGGAAGACACATACCGAGTTTTGTAACGATACGCTAATGCATTCTTAAATTATAGCATTAGCATTTTAAACCATAATACTGCATTGAAGTCAATGGGAATTTCATGTTTTGTTTTATTATAGCGCCACCAAGAGGCACAATCCCACCAATTTTTTTATGTGTCCTCATAGTGAGCCCATACATATGTGTGTCAAGTTTGGTGAAAATATCTCATTTTGTTTTGGAGTTATAGACATTTATATGAAAAAACACGTAAAAAAGGACTGACACCTGACTTTGATTGGATTTTACTACCCCTTACTATCAATATTTTGAGATTTGGGCATTAGCGTATAGCTATCGACCTATGTTTCCGAACTTCTGAGGCTGGTTTCGTCTCAATCGGACTAGCGGTTTCGAAGATATCAGCAAATGTTTTTTAAGCACTAAATTACAACTCTGCGCAAACCATATGCCGAAACCTGGCAAGTCTGGTATCGTTGGAGTCGGCAAGGATTCAGGAGACCAAAAAACACACTCCCATCAAAATATGTCAACCACACCCAAAGTTATAAGCGTTTGAAAAAAAAAATTCTCCACTAGGTGGCGCTGTTTCGAAACTTCTCAGGCTACTTCAGGGCATCGTGGTGATGACCCATACCAAGTTTCATAACAATCTGTTCATGCGTTCATAAAATACAGCATTTTTGCACATAATTCAAAATGGCCGACATCCAAAATGGCCGACATGGTAAAATTGGATATCAGTCGACTCGGCATGACGCCCTGAATCTAATGAGACCAATTTTATGATTTTTGGATAAACGGTTCAGAAGTTATAAGCCAAAATAGGCATTTTTCGTATCTCCGGACAGGTAGGTGGCGCTGCGCCGAAACGCTGCATGTTGCTTCAAGTCATGCTTGTGATGACATGTACCAAGGTTGGTTTGAATACGATAAAGCGTTGCGGAGATATAGCCTTTAGTGTGTTTTTGCAACCTCCACGTAAAATTTGTTTGTGCGTTTATTGAAAACGATTGGACGAATCAACTTGAATTCCATAACTTTTTGTCAACATGCTCTGAAGATGATCTGTTTCAATTTTCGTGAAAATCGGAGCAACGGCCTAGGAGGAGTTCGAAAAAGTAGGTTTTTCAGAAAATTCAAAATGGCGGGAAAATTTGCATACCGGAAAATGACATCATAGGGTGAAATCGAATCGGCTTGAGCCAAGGAATCCGATGAAAAAAGAATTTTGTTTCTAGCCCTTAGGGGTCAAAAGTTATAAGCATAAATATGAGTGAAACTTTGGACAGGTGGTGGCGCTAGAGGGATTGAGTTAGAGGCACCAAATTTGCTATAGTGACAGCTCAGACTGGCCTCTATGAGTGTGCCAAATTTCACAACTTTTTACCATACGGTTCTATGGGCTGCCAGAGACTCCTATGGCGGAAGAAGAAGAAGAAGCAGAATAATAAATATAGCTGCAAGCAGCCATTATCGGGGCCAAGCGCAAAGAAGAAGACAAGACATGCCAGCATGGCTGGAAGTCTCAAGCCAACTGCAACAATGAGCCATTAAGGACCTATTAAGTTGATTTTAGGCAAAATAGCAGTCAAATTTTAAATACAGTCAATAATAATGGTTTAATGGTTTATCACTTTCGACCAATAGGTGTCACTGTTACGAAACTGATGTGGTTTAGTCAGATTGAGATGACAATGACACATGCAAAGTTTGGTGTCAATATGTCAAAGCATTGCAGAGATACAGCCTCAAGAGTAATTTTTGCATCATGGCTCAACTCTGTTGCAGTGGTATATGAAAACTGTTTTGTCTATCAATCCGAAATCCATAACTATTTGTCAGCATGGTCTGAAGACGATACGGATCAATTTTGGTGAAAATCGGACAAACGGTCTAGGATGAGTTTGAAAAAGTAGGTTTTTAACAAATAACAAGACGGAGGACAGATAGGTTTGCAAAATATGGCACAATTGGTATCCATGTTCTCGGCATGAGCCATTGACTGTATTATGACCAGTTTCATTACAATGGGTTAATTTTATCAAAAGTTATTCGCATTTCTGTACATTTTATTACAACTTTTGACCACAAGGTGGCGCTACCCCGAAACTTTTTGAGTATCTTCAGGACATGGAGCGGAAGACACATACCGAGTTTTGTAACGATACGCTAATGCATTCTTAAATTATAGCATTAGCATTTTAAACCATAATACTGCATTGAAGTCAATGGGAATTTCATGTTTTGTTTTATTATAGCGCCACCAAGAGGCACAATCCCACCAATTTTTTTATGTGTCCTCATAGTGAGCCCATACATATGTGTGTCAAGTTTGGTGAAAATATCTCATTTTGTTTTGGAGTTATAGACATTTATATGAAAAAACACGTAAAAAAGGACTGACACCTGACTTTGATTGGATTTTACTACCCCTTACTATCAATATTTTGAGATTTGGGCATTAGCGTATAGCTATCGACCTATGTTTCCGAACTTCTGAGGCTGGTTTCGTCTCGATCGGACTAGCGGTTTCGAAGATATCAGCAAATGTTTTTTAAGCACTAAATTACAACTCTGCGCAAACCATATGCCGAAACCTGGCAAGTCTGGTATCGTTGGAGTCGGCAAGGATTCAGGAGACCAAAAAACACACTCCCATCAAAATATGTCAACCACACCCAAAGTTATAAGCGTTTGAAAAAAAAAATTCTCCACTAGGTGGCGCTGTTTCGAAACTTCTCAGGCTACTTCAGGGCATCGTGGTGATGACCCATACCAAGTTTCATAACAATCTGTTCATGCGTTCATAAAATACAGCATTTTTGCACATAATTCAAAATGGCCGACATCCAAAATGGCCGACATGGTAAAATTGGATATCAGTCGACTCGGCATGACGCCCTGAATCTAATGAGACCAATTTTATGATTTTTGGATAAACGGTTCAGAAGTTATAAGCCAAAATAGGCATTTTTCGTATCTCCGGACAGGTAGGTGGCGCTGCGCCGAAACGCTGCATGTTGCTTCAAGTCATGCTTGTGATGACATGTACCAAGTTTGGTTTGAATACGATAAAGCGTTGCGGAGATATAGCCTTTAGTGTGTTTTTGCAACCTCCACGTAAAATTTGTTTGTGCGTTTATTGAAAACGATTGGACGAATCAACTTGAATTCCATAACTTTTTGTCAACATGCTCTGAAGATGATCTGTTTCAATTTTCGTGAAAATCGGAGCAACGGCCTAGGAGGAGTTCGAAAAAGTAGGTTTTTCAGAAAATTCAAAATGGCGGGAAAATTTGCATACCGGAAAATGACATCATAGGGTGAAATCGAATCGGCTTGAGCCAAGGAATCCGATGAAAAAAGAATTTTGTTTCTAGCCCTTAGGGGTCAAAAGTTATAAGCATAAATATGAGTGAAACTTTGGACAGGTGGTGGCGCTAGAGGGATTGAGTTAGAGGCACCAAATTTGCTATAGTGACAGCTCAGACTGGCCTCTATGAGTGTGCCAAATTTCACAACTTTTTACCATACGGTTCTATGGGCTGCCAGAGACTCCTATGGCGGAAGAAGCAGAATAATAACAAGCAGCCATTATCGGGGCCAAGCGCAAAGAAGAAGACAAGACATGCCAGCATGGCTGGAAGTCTCAAGCCAACTGCAACAATGAGCCATTAAGGACCTATTAAGTTGATTTTAGACAAAATAGCAGTCAAATTTTAAATACAGTCAATAATAATGGTTTAATGGTTTATCACTTTCGACCAATAGGTGTCACTGTTACGAAACTGATGTGGTTTAGTCAGATTGAGATGACAATGACACATGCAAAGTTTGGTGTCAATATGTCAAAGCATTGCAGAGATACAGCCTCAAGAGTAATTTTTGCATCATGGCTCAACTCTGTTGCAGTGGTATATGAAAACTGTTTTGTCTATCAATCCGAAATCCATAAGTATTTGTCAGCATGGTCTGAAGACGATACGGATCAATTTTGGTGAAAATCGGACAAACGGTCTAGGATGAGTTTGAAAAAGTAGATTTTTAACAAATAACAAGATGGAGCACAGATATGTTTGCAAAATATGGCAAAATTGGTATCTATCTTCTCGGCATGAGCCAATGAATGTATTATGACCAGTCTCATTACAATAGGCTAATTTAATCAAAAGTTATTAGCATTTTTGTACATTTTATTACAACTTTTGACCACAAGGTGGCGCTGCCCCGAAACTTTTTGAATATCTTCGGGACATAGAGCGGAAGACACATACCGAGTTTTGTAATGATACACTAGTGCATTCTTAAATTATAGCATTAGCATTTTAAACCGTAATACTGCATTGAAGTCAATGGGAATTTCATGTTTTGTTTTATTATAGCGCCACCAAGAGGCACAATCCCACCAATTTTTTTATGTGTCCTCGTAGTGAGCCCATACATATGTGTGTCAAGTTTGGTGAAAATATTTCATTTTGTTTTGGAGTTATAGACATTTATATGAAAAAACACGTAAAAAAGGACTGACACCTGACTTTGATTGGATTTTACTACCCCTTACTATCAATATTTTGAGATTTGGGCATTAGCGTATAGCTATCGACCTATGTTTCCGAACTTCTGAGGCTGGTTTCGTCTCGATCGGACTAGCGGTTTCGAAGATATCAGCAAATGTTTTTTAAGCACTAAATTACAACTCTGCGCAAACCATATGCCGAAACCTGGCGGTCTGGTATCGTTGGAGTCGGCAAGGATTCAGGAGACCAAAAAACACACTCCCATCAAAATATGTCAACCACACCCAAAGTTATAAGCGTTTGAAAAAAAAAATTCTCCACTAGGTGGCGCTGTTTCGAAACTTCTCAGGCTACTTCAGGGCATCGTGGTGATGACCCATACCAAGTTTCATAACAATCTGTTCATGCGTTCATAAAATACAGCATTTTTGCACATAATTCAAAATGGCCGACATCCAAAATGGCCGACATGGTAAAATTGGATATCAGTCGACTCGGCATGACGCCCTGAATCTAATGAGACCAATTTTATGATTTTTGGATAAACGGTTCAGAAGTTATAAGCCAAAATAGGCATTTTTCGTATCTCCGGACAGGTAGGTGGCGCTGTGCCGAAACGCTGCATGTTGCTTCAAGTCATGCTTGTGATGACATGTACCAAGGTTGGTTTGAATACGATAAAGCGTTGCGGAGATATAGCCTTTAGTGTGTTTTTGCAACCTCCACGTAAAATTTGTTTGTGCGTTTATTGAAAACGATTGGACGAATCAACTTGAATTCCATAACTTTTTGTCAACATGCTCTGAAGATGATCTGTTTCAATTTTCGTGAAAATCGGAGCAACGGCCTAGGAGGAGTTCGAAAAAGTAGGTTTTTCAGAAAATTCAAAATGGCGGGAAAATTTGCATACCGGAAAATGACATCATAGGGTGAAATCGAATCGGCTTGAGCCAAGGAATCCGATGAAAAAAGAATTTTGTTTCTAGCCCTTAGGGGTCAAAAGTTATAAGCATAAATATGAGTGAAACTTTGGACAGGTGGTGGCGCTAGAGGGATTGAGTTAGAGGCACCAAATTAGCTATAGTGACAGCTCAGACTGGCCTCTATGAGTGTGCCAAATTTCACAACTTTTTACCATACGGTTCTATGGGCTGCCAGAGACTCCTATGGCGGAAGAAGAAGAAGAAGAAGAAGAAGCAGAATAATAATAATAGGAACACTAACGATTTCAATAGGTGCCTCCGCACCTTCGGTGCTTGGCCCCTAACAAGACATGCCAGCATGGCTGGAAGTCTCAAGCCAACTGCAACAATGAGCCATTAAGGACCTATTAAGTTGATTTTAGGCAAAATAGCAGTCAAATTTTAAATACAGTCAATAATAATGGTTTAATGGTTTATCACTTTCGACCAATAGGTGTCACTGTTACGAAACTGATGTGGTTTAGTCAGATTGAGATGACAATGACACATGCAAAGTTTGGTGTCAATATGTCAAAGCATTGCAGAGATACAGCCTCAAGAGTAATTTTTGCATCATGGCTCAACTCTGTTGCAGTGGTATATGAAAACTGTTTTGTCTATCAATCCGAAATCCATAAGTATTTGTCAGCATGGTCTGAAGACGATACGGATCAATTTTGGTGAAAATCGGACAAACGGTCTAGGATGAGTTTGAAAAAGTAGATTTTTAACAAATAACAAGATGGAGCACAGATATGTTTGCAAAATATGGCAAAATTGGTATCTATCTTCTCGGCATGAGCCAATGAATGTATTATGACCAGTCTCATTACAATAGGCTAATTTAATCAAAAGTTATTAGCATTTTTGTACATTTTATTACAACTTTTGACCACAAGGTGGCGCTGCCCCGAAACTTTTTGAATATGTTCGGGACATAGAGCGGAAGACACATACCGAGTTTTGTAATGATACACTAGTGCATTCTTAAATTATAGCATTAGCATTTTAAACCGTAATACTGCATTGAAGTCAATGGGAATTTCATGTTTTGTTTTATTATAGCGCCACCAAGAGGCACAATCCCACCAATTTTTTTATGTGTCCTCGTAGTGAGCCCATACATATGTGTGTCAAGTTTGGTGAAAATATTTCATTTTGTTTTGGAGTTATAGACATTTATATGAAAAAACACGTAAAAAATGACTGACACCTGACTTTGATTGGATTTTACTACCCCTTACTATCAATATTTTGAGATTTGGGCATTAGCGTATAGCTATCGACCTATGTTTCCGAACTTCTGAGGCTGGTTTCGTCTCGATCGGACTAGCGGTTTCGAAGATATCAGCAAATGTTTTTTAAGCACTAAATTACAACTCTGCGCAAACCATATGCCGAAACCTGGCAAGTCTGGTATCGTTGGAGTCGGCAAGGATTCAGGAGACCAAAAAACACACTCCCATCAAAATATGTCAACCACACCCAAAGTTATAAGCGTTTGAAAAAAAAAATTCTCCACTAGGTGGCGCTGTTTCGAAACTTCTCAGGCTACTTCAGGGCATCGTGGTGATGACCCATACCAAGTTTCATAACAATCTGTTCATGCGTTCATAAAATACAGCATTTTTGCACATAATTCAAAATGGCCGACATCCAAAATGGCCGACATGGTAAAATTGGATATCAGTCGACTCGGCATGACGCCCTGAATCTAATGAGACCAATTTTATGATTTTTGGATAAACGGTTCAGAAGTTATAAGCCAAAATAGGCATTTTTCGTATCTCCGGACAGGTAGGTGGCGCTGCGCCGAAACGCTGCATGTTGCTTCAAGTCATGCTTGTGATGACATGTACCAAGGTTGGTTTGAATACGATAAAGCGTTGCGGAGATATAGCCTTTAGTGTGTTTTTGCAACCTCCACGTAAAATTTGTTTGTGCGTTTATTGAAAACGATTGGACGAATCAACTTGAATTCCATAACTTTTTGTCAACATGCTCTGAAGATGATCTGTTTCAATTTTCGTGAAAATCGGAGCAACGGCCTAGGAGGAGTTCGAAAAAGTAGGTTTTTCAGAAAATTCAAAATGGCGGGAAAATTTGCATACCGGAAAATGACATCATAGGGTGAAATCGAATCGGCTTGAGCCAAGGAATCCGATGAAAAAAGAATTTTGTTTCTAGCCCTTAGGGGTCAAAAGTTATAAGCATAAATATGAGTGAAACTTTGGACAGGTGGTGGCGCTAGAGGGATTGAGTTAGAGGCACCAAATTTGCTATAGTGACAGCTCAGACTGGCCTCTATGAGTGTGCCAAATTTCACAACTTTTTACCATACGGTTCTATGGGCTGCCAGAGACTCCTATGGCGGAAAAAGAAGAAGAATAACAAGCAGCCATTATCGGGGCCAAGCGCAAAGAAGAAGACAAGACATGCCAGCATGGCTGGAAGTCTCAAGCCAACTGCAACAATGAGCCATTAAGGACCTATTAAGTTGATTTTAGGCAAAATAGCAGTCAAATTTTAAATACAGTCAATAATAATGGTTTAATGGTTTATCACTTTCGACCAATAGGTGTCACTGTTACGAAACTGATGTGGTTTAGTCAGATTGAGATGACAATGACACATGCAAAGTTTGGTGTCAATATGTCAAAGCATTGCAGAGATACAGCCTCAAGAGTAATTTTTGCATCATGGCTCAACTCTGTTGCAGTGGTATATGAAAACTGTTTTGTCTATCAATCCGAAATCCATAACTATTTGTCAGCATGGTCTGAAGACGATACGGATCAATTTTGGTGAAAATCGGACAAACGGTCTAGGATGAGTTTGAAAAAGTAGGTTTTTAACAAATAACAAGACGGAGGACAGATAGGTTTGCAAAATATGGCACAATTGGTATCCATGTTCTCGGCATGAGCCATTGACTGTATTATGACCAGTTTCATTACAATGGGTTAATTTAATCAAAAGTTATTCGCATTTCTGTACATTTTATTACAACTTTTGACCACAAGGTGGCGCTACCCCGAAACTTTTTGAGTATCTTCGGGACATGGAGCGGAAGACACATACCGAGTTTTGTAACGATACGCTAATGCATTCTTAAATTATAGCATTAGCATTTTAAACCATAATACTGCATTGAAGTCAATGGGAATTTCATGTTTTGTTTTATTATAGCGCCACCAAGAGGCACAATCCCACCAATTTTTTTATGTGTCCTCATAGTGAGCCCATACATATGTGTGTCAAGTTTGGTGAAAATATCTCATTTTGTTTTGGAGTTATAGACATTTATATGAAAAAACACGTAAAAAAGGACTGACACCTGACTTTGATTGGATTTTACTACCCCTTACTATCAATATTTTGAGATTTGGGCATTAGCGTATAGCTATCGACCTATGTTTCCGAACTTCTGAGGCTGGTTTCGTCTCGATCGGACTAGCGGTTTCGAAGATATCAGCAAATGTTTTTTAAGCACTAAATTACAACTCTGCGCAAACCATATGCCGAAACCTGGCAAGTCTGGTATCGTTGGAGTCGGCAAGGATTCAGGAGACCAAAAAACACACTCCCATCAAAATATGTCAACCACACCCAAAGTTATAAGCGTTTGAAAAAAAAAATTCTCCACTAGGTGGCGCTGTTTCGAAACTTCTCAGGCTACTTCAGGGCATCGTGGTGATGACCCATACCAAGTTTCATAACAATCTGTTCATGCGTTCATAAAATACAGCATTTTTGCACATAATTCAAAATGGCCGACATCCAAAATGGCCGACATGGTAAAATTGGATATCAGTCGACTCGGCATGACGCCCTGAATCTAATGAGACCAATTTTATGATTTTTGGATAAACGGTTCAGAAGTTATAAGCCAAAATAGGCATTTTTCGTATCTCCGGACAGGTAGGTGGCGCTGCGCCGAAACGCTGCATGTTGCTTCAAGTCATGCTTGTGATGACATGTACCAAGGTTGGTTTGAATACGATAAAGCGTTGCGGAGATATAGCCTTTAGTGTGTTTTTGCAACCTCCACGTAAAATTTGTTTGTGCGTTTATTGAAAACGATTGGACGAATCAACTTGAATTCCATAACTTTTTGTCAACATGCTCTGAAGATGATCTGTTTCAATTTTCGTGAAAATCGGAGCAACGGCCTAGGAGGAGTTCGAAAAAGTAGGTTTTTCAGAAAATTCAAAATGGCGGGAAAATTTGCATACCGGAAAATGACATCATAGGGTGAAATCGAATCGGCTTGAGCCAAGGAATCCGATGAAAAAAGAATTTTGTTTCTAGCCCTTAGGGGTCAAAAGTTATAAGCATAAATATGAGTGAAACTTTGGACAGGTGGTGGCGCTAGAGGGATTGAGTTAGAGGCACCAAATTTGCTATAGTGACAGCTCAGACTGGCCTCTATGAGTGTGCCAAATTTCACAACTTTTTACCATACGGTTCTATGGGCTGCCAGAGACTCCTATGGCGGAAGAAGAAGAAGAAGAAGAAGAAGCAGAATAATAATAATAGGAACACTAACGATTTCAATAGGTGCCTCCGCACCTTCGGTGCTTGGCCCCTAAATAGCTGCAAGCAGCCATTATCGGGGCCAAGCGCAAAGAAGAAGACAAGACATGCCAGCATGGCTGGAAGTCTCAAGCCAACTGCAACAATGAGCCATTAAGGACCTATTAAGTTGATTTTAGGCAAAATAGCAGTCAAATTTTAAATACAGTCAATAATAATGGTTTAATGGTTTATCACTTTCGACCAATAGGTGTCACTGTTACGAAACTGATGTGGTTTAGTCAGATTGAGATGACAATGACACATGCAAAGTTTGGTGTCAATATGTCAAAGCATTGCAGAGATACAGCCTCAAGAGTAATTTTTGCATCATGGCTCAACTCTGTTGCAGTGGTATATGAAAACTGTTTTGTCTATCAATCCGAAATCCATAACTATTTGTCAGCATGGTCTGAAGACGATACGGATCAATTTTGGTGAAAATCGGACAAACGGTCTAGGATGAGTTTGAAAAAGTAGGTTTTTAACAAATAACAAGACGGAGGACAGATAGGTTTGCAAAATATGGCACAATTGGTATCCATGTTCTCGGCATGAGCCATTGACTGTATTATGACCAGTTTCATTACAATGGGTTAATTTAATCAAAAGTTATTCGCATTTCTGTACATTTTATTACAACTTTTGACCACAAGGTGGCGCTACCCCGAAACTTTTTGAGTATCTTCGGGACATGGAGCGGAAGACACATACCGAGTTTTGTAACGATACGCTAATGCATTCTTAAATTATAGCATTAGCATTTTAAACCATAATACTGCATTGAAGTCAATGGGAATTTCATGTTTTGTTTTATTATAGCGCCACCAAGAGGCACAATCCCACCAATTTTTTTATGTGTCCTCATAGTGAGCCCATACATATGTGTGTCAAGTTTGGTGAAAATATCTCATTTTGTTTTGGAGTTATAGACATTTATATGAAAAAACACGTAAAAAAGGACTGACACCTGACTTTGATTGGATTTTACTACCCCTTACTATCAATATTTTGAGATTTTGGCATTAGCGTATAGCTATCGACCTATGTTTCCGAACTTCTGAGGCTGGTTTCGTCTCGATCGGACTAGCGGTTTCGAAGATATCAGCAAATGTTTTTTAAGCACTAAATTACAACTCTGCGCAAACCATATGCCGAAACCTGGCAAGTCTGGTATCGTTGGAGTCGGCAAGGATTCAGGAGACCAAAAAACACACTCCCATCAAAATATGTCAACCACACCCAAAGTTATAAGCGTTTGAAAAAAAAAATTCTCCACTAGGTGGCGCTGTTTCGAAACTTCTCAGGCTACTTCAGGGCATCGTGGTGATGACCCATACCAAGTTTCATAACAATCTGTTCATGCGTTCATAAAATACAGCATTTTTGCACATAATTCAAAATGGCCGACATCCAAAATGGCCGACATGGTAAAATTGGATATCAGTCGACTCGGCATGACGCCCTGAATCTAATGAGACCAATTTTATGATTTTTGGATAAACGGTTCAGAAGTTATAAGCCAAAATAGGCATTTTTCGTATCTCCGGACAGGTAGGTGGCGCTGCGCCGAAACGCTGCATGTTGCTTCAAGTCATGCTTGTGATGACATGTACCAAGGTTGGTTTGAATACGATAAAGCGTTGCGGAGATATAGCCTTTAGTGTGTTTTTGCAACCTCCACGTAAAATTTGTTTGTGCGTTTATTGAAAACGATTGGACGAATCAACTTGAATTCCATAACTTTTTGTCAACATGCTCTGAAGATGATCTGTTTCAATTTTCGTGAAAATCGGAGCAACGGCCTAGGAGGAGTTCGAAAAAGTAGGTTTTTCAGAAAATTCAAAATGGCGGGAAAATTTGCATACCGGAAAATGACATCATAGGGTGAAATCGAATCGGCTTGAGCCAAGGAATCCGATGAAAAAAGAATTTTGTTTCTAGCCCTTAGGGGTCAAAAGTTATAAGCATAAATATGAGTGAAACTTTGGACAGGTGGTGGCGCTAGAGGGATTGAGTTAGAGGCACCAAATTTGCTATAGTGACAGCTCAGACTGGCCTCTATGAGTGTGCCAAATTTCACAACTTTTTACCATACGGTTCTATGGGCTGCCAGAGACTCCTATGGCGGAAGAAGAAGAAGAAGAAGAAGAAGAAGAAGAAGAAGCAGAATAATAAATATAGCTGCAAGCAGCCATTATCGGGGCCAAGCGCAAAGAAGAAGACAAGACATGCCAGCATGGCTGGAAGTCTCAAGCCAACTGCAACAATGAGCCATTAAGGACCTATTAAGTTGATTTTAGGCAAAATAGCAGTAAAATTTTAAATACAGTCAATAATAATGGTTTAATGGTTTATCACTTTCGACCAATAGGTGTCACTGTTACGAAACTGATGTGGTTTAGTCAGATTGAGATGACAATGACACATGCAAAGTTTGGTGTCAATATGTCAAAGCATTGCAGAGATACAGCCTCAAGAGTAATTTTTGCATCATGGCTCAACTCTGTTGCAGTGGTATATGAAAACTGTTTTGTCTATCAATCCGAAATCCATAAGTGTTTGTCAGCATGGTCTGAAGACGATACGGATCAATTTTGGTGAAAATCGGACAAACGGTCTAGGATGAGTTTGAAAAAGTAGATTTTTAACAAATAACAAGATGGAGCACAGATATGTTTGCAAAATATGGCAAAATTGGTATCTATCTTCTCGGCATGAGCCAATGAATGTATTATGACCAGTCTCATTACAATAGGCTAATTTAATCAAAAGTTATTAGCATTTTTGTACATTTTATTACAACTTTTGAGCACAAGGTGGCGCTGCCCCGAAACTTTTTGAATATCTTCGGGACATAGAGCGGAAGACACATACCGAGTTTTGTAATGATACACTAGTGCATTCTTAAATTATAGCATTAGCATTTTAAACCGTAATACTGCATTGAAGTCAATGGGAATTTCATGTTTTGTTTTATTATAGCGCCACCAAGAGGCACAATCCCACCAATTTTTTTATGTGTCCTCGTAGTGAGCCCATACATATGTGTGTCAAGTTTGGTGAAAATATTTCATTTTGTTTTGGAGTTATAGACATTTATATGAAAAAACACGTAAAAAATGACTGACACCTGACTTTGATTGGATTTTACTACCCCTTACTATCAATATTTTGAGATTTGGGCATTAGCGTATAGCTATCGACCTATGTTTCCGAACTTCTGAGGCTGGTTTCGTCTCGATCGGACTAGCGGTTTCGAAGATATCAGCAAATGTTTTTTAAGCACTAAATTACAACTCTGCGCAAACCATATGCCGAAACCTGGCAAGTCTGGTATCGTTTGAGTCGGCAAGGATTCAGGAGACCAAAAAACACACTCCCATCAAAATATGTCAACCACACCCAAAGTTATAAGCGTTTGAAAAAAAAAATTCTCCACTAGGTGGCGCTGTTTCGAAACTTCTCAGGCTACTTCAGGGCATCGTGGTGATGACCCATACCAAGTTTCATAACAATCCGTTCATGCGTTCATAAAATACAGCATTTTTGCACATAATTCAAAATGGCCGACATCCAAAATGGCCGACATGGTAAAATTGGATATCAGTCGACTCGGCATGACGCCCTGAATCTAATGAGACCAATTTTATGATTTTTGGATAAACGGTTCAGAAGTTATAAGCCAAAATAGGCATTTTTCGTATCTCCGGACAGGTAGGTGGCGCTGCGCCGAAACGCTGCATGTTGCTTCAAGTCATGCTTGTGATGACATGTACCAAGGTTGGTTTGAATACGATAAAGCGTTGCGGAGATATAGCCTTTAGTGTGTTTTTGCAACCTCCACGTAAAATTTGTTTGTGCGTTTATTGAAAACGATTGGACGAATCAACTTGAATTCCATAACTTTTTGTCAACATGCTCTGAAGATGATCTGTTTCAATTTTCGTGAAAATCGGAGCAACGGCCTAGGAGGAGTTCGAAAAAGTAGGTTTTTCAGAAAATTCAAAATGGCGGGAAAATTTGCATACCGGAAAATGACATCATAGGGTGAAATCGAATCGGCTTGAGCCAAGGAATCCGATGAAAAAAGAATTTTGTTTCTAGCCCTTAGGGGTCAAAAGTTATAAGCATAAATATGAGTGAAACTTTGGACAGGTGGTGGCGCTAGAGGGATTGAGTTAGAGGCACCAAATTTGCTATAGTGACAGCTCAGACTGGCCTCTATGAGTGTGCCAAATTTCACAACTTTTTACCATACGGTTCTATGGGCTGCCAGAGACTCCTATGGCGGAAGAAAAAGAAAAAGAAGAAGAAGAAGAAGAAGCAGAATAATAATAATAGGAACACTAACGATTTCAATAGGTGCCTCCGCACCTTCGGTGCTTGGCCCCTAATAATAGGAACACTAACGATTTCAATAGGTGCCTCCGCACCTTCGGTGCTTGGCCCCTAAATATAGCTGCAAGCAGCCATTATCGGGGCCAAGCGCAGAGAAGAAGACAAGACATGCCAGCATGGCTGGAAGTCTCAAGCCAACTGCAACAATGAGCCATTAAGGACCTATTAAGTTGATTTTAGGCAAAATAGCAGTCAAATTTTAAATACAGTCAATAATAATGGTTTAATGGTTTATCACTTTCGACCAATAGGTGTCACTGTTACGAAACTGATGTGGTTTAGTCAGATTGAGATGACAATGACACATGCAAAGTTTGGTGTCAATATGTCAAAGCATTGCAGAGATACAGCCTCAAGAGTAATTTTTGCATCATGGCTCAACTCTGTTGCAGTGGTATATGAAAACTGTTTTGTCTATCAATCCGAAATCCATAAGTATTTGTCAGCATGGTCTGAAGACAATACGGATCAATTTTGGTGAAAATCGGACAAACGGTCTAGGATGAGTTTGAAAAAGTAGATTTTTAACAAATAACAAGATGGAGCACAGATATGTTTGCAAAATATGGCAAAATTGGTATCTATCTTCTCGGCATGAGCCAATGAATGTATTATGACCAGTCTCATTACAATAGGCTAATTTAATCAAAAGTTATTAGCATTTTTGTACATTTTATTACAACTTTTGACCACAAGGTGGCGCTGCCCCGAAACTTTTTGAATATCTTCGGGACATAGAGCGGAAGACACATACCGAGTTTTGTAACGATACACTAGTGCATTCTTAAATTATAGCATTAGCATTTTAAACCGTAATACTGCATTGAAGTCAATGGGAATTTCATGTTTTGTTTTATTATAGCGCCACCAAGAGGCACAATCCCACCAATTTTTTTATGTGTCCTCGTAGTGAGCCCATACATATGTGTGTCAAGTTTGGTGAAAATATTTCATTTTGTTTTGGAGTTATAGACATTTATATGAAAAAACACGTAAAAAATGACTGACACCTGACTTTGATTGGATTTTACTACCCCTTACTATCAATATTTTGAGATTTGGGCATTAGCGTATAGCTATCGACCTATGTTTCCGAACTTCTGAGGCTGGTTTCGTCTCGATCGGACTAGCGGTTTCGAAGATATCAGCAAATGTTTTTTAAGCACTAAATTACAACTCTGCGCAAACCATATGCCGAAACCTGGCAAGTCTGGTATCGTTGGAGTCGGCAAGGATTCAGGAGACCAAAAAACACACTCCCATCAAAATATGTCAACCACACCCAAAGTTATAAGCGTTTGAAAAAAAAAATTCTCCACTAGGTGGCGCTGTTTCGAAACTTCTCAGGCTACTTCAGGGCATCGTGGTGATGACCCATACCAAGTTTCATAACAATCTGTTCATGCGTTCATAAAATACAGCATTTTTGCACATAATTCAAAATGGCCGACATCCAAAATGGCCGACATGGTAAAATTGGATATCAGTCGACTCGGCATGACGCCCTGAATCTAATGAGACCAATTTTATGATTTTTGGATAAACGGTTCAGAAGTTATAAGCCAAAATAGGCATTTTTCGTATCTCCGGACAGGTAGGTGGCGCTGCGCCGAAACGCTGCATGTTGCTTCAAGTCATGCTTGTGATGACATGTACCAAGGTTGGTTTGAATACGATAAAGCGTTGCGGAGATATAGCCTTTAGTGTGTTTTTGCAACCTCCACGTAAAATTTGTTTGTGCGTTTATTGAAAACGATTGGACGAATCAACTTGAATTCCATAACTTTTTGTCAACATGCTCTGAAGATGATCTGTTTCAATTTTCGTGAAAATCGGAGCAACGGCCTAGGAGGAGTTCGAAAAAGTAGGTTTTTCAGAAAATTCAAAATGGCGGGAAAATTTGCATACCGGAAAATGACATCATAGGGTGAAATCGAATCGGCTTGAGCCAAGGAATCCGATGAAAAAAGAATTTTGTTTCTAGCCCTTAGGGGTCAAAAGTTATAAGCATAAATATGAGTGAAACTTTGGACAGGTGGTGGCGCTAGAGGGATTGAGTTAGAGGCACCAAATTTGCTATAGTGACAGCTCAGACTGGCCTCTATGAGTGTGCCAAATTTCACAACTTTTTACCATACGGTTCTATGGGCTGCCAGAGACTCCTATGGCGGAAGAAGAAGAAGAAGAAGAAGAAGAAGAAGAAGAAGCAGAATAATAATAATAGGAACACTAACAATTTCAATAGGTGCCTCCGCACCTTCGGTGCTTGGCCCCTAAATATAGCTGCAAGCAGCCATTATCGGGGCCAAGCGCAAAGAAGAAGACAAGACATGCCAGCATGGCTGGAAGTCTCAAGCCAACTGCAACAATGAGCCATTAAGGACCTATTAAGTTGATTTTAGGCAAAATAGCAGTCAAATTTTAAATACAGTCAATAATAATGGTTTAATGGTTTATCACTTTCGACCAATAGGTGTCACTGTTACGAAACTGATGTGGTTTAGTCAGATTGAGATGACAATGACACATGCAAAGTTTGGTGTCAATATGTCAAAGCATTGCAGAGATACAGCCTCAAGAGTAATTTTTGCATCATGGCTCAACTCTGTTGCAGTGGTATATGAAAACTGTTTTGTCTATCAATCCGAAATCCATAAGTATTTGTCAGCATGGTCTGAAGACGATACGGATCAATTTTGGTGAAAATCGGACAAACGGTCTAGGATGAGTTTGAAAAAGTAGATTTTTAACAAATAACAAGATGGAGCACAGATATGTTTGCAAAATATGGCAAAATTGGTATCTATCTTCTCGGCATGAGCCAATGAATGTATTATGACCAGTCTCATTACAATAGGCTAATTTAATCAAAAGTTATTAGCATTTTTGTACATTTTATTACAACTTTTGACCACAAGGTGGCGCTGCCCCGAAACTTTTTGAATATCTTCGGGACATAGAGCGGAAGACACATACCGAGTTTTGTAACGATACACTAGTGCATTCTTAAATTATAGCATTAGCATTTTAAACCGTAATACTGCATTGAAGTCAATGGGAATTTCATGTTTTGTTTTATTATAGCGCCACCAAGAGGCACAATCCCACCAATTTTTTTATGTGTCCTCGTAGTGAGCCCATACATATGTGTGTCAAGTTTGGTGAAAATATTTCATTTTGTTTTGGAGTTATAGACATTTATATGAAAAAACACGTAAAAAATGACTGACACCTGACTTTGATTGGATTTTACTACCCCTTACTATCAATATTTTGACATTTGGGCATTAGCGTATAGCTATCGACCTATGTTTCCGAACTTCTGAGGCTGGTTTCGTCTCGATCGGACTAGCGGTTTTGAAGATATCAGCAAATGTTTTTTAAGCGCTAAATTACAACGCTGCGCAAACCATATGCCGAAACTGGGCATGTCTTGTATCGTTGGACTCGGCAAGGATTCAGGAGCCCAAAAAAGCTACTCCCATCAAAATGTTTCACTCACACCCAAAGTTATAAGCGTTTGAAAAAAAAGAATTATCCACTAGGTGGCGCTGTTTCGAAACTTCTCAGGCTACTTCAGGGCATCGTGGTGATGACCCATACCAAGTTTCGTAACAATCCGTTCATGCGTTCATAAAATACAGCATTTTTGCACATAATTCAAAATGGCCGACATCCAAAATGGCCGACATGGTAAAATTGGATATCAGTCGACTCGGCATGACGCCCTGAATCTAATGAGACCAATTTTATGATTTTTGGATAAACGGTTCAGAAGTTATAAGCCAAAATATGCATTTTTCGTATCTCCGGACCAGTAGGTGGCGCTGCGCCGAAACGCTGCATGTTGCTTCAGGTCATGCTTGTGATGACATGTACCAAGTTTGGTTTGAATACGATAAAGCGTTGTGGAGATATAGCCTTTAGTGTGTTTTTGCAACCCCTACGTAAAATTTGTTTGTGCGTTTATTGAAAACGATTGGACGAATCAACTTAAATTCCATAACTTTTTGTCAGCATGCTATGAAGATGATCTGTTTCAATTTTCGTGAAAATCGGAGCAACGGCCTAGGAGGAGTTCGAAAAAGTAGGTTTTTCAGAAAATTCAAAATGGCGGGAAAATTTGCATACCGGAAAATGACATCATAGGGTGAAATCGAATCGGCTTGAGCCAAGGAATCCGATGAAAAAAGAATTTTGTTTCTAGCCCTTAGGGGTCAAAAGTTATAAGCATAAATATGAGTGAAACTTTGGACAGGTGGTGGCGCTAGAGGGATTGAGTTAGAGGCACCAAATTTGCTATAGTGACAGCTCAGACTGGCCTCTATGAGTGTGCCAAATTTCACAACTTTTTACCATACGGTTCTATGGGCTGCCAGAGACTCCTATGGCGGAAGAAGAAGAAGAAGAAGCAGAATAATAATAATAGGAACACTAACGATTTCAATAGGTGCCTCCGCACCTTCGGTGCTTGGCCCCTAATAATAGGAACACTAACGATTTCAATAGGTGCCTCCGCACCTTCGGTGCTTGGCCCCTAATAATAATAATAGGAACACTAACGATTTCAATAGGTGCCTCCGCACCTTCGGTGCTTGGCCCCTAATAATGTATTTTATTTATCCATATTTTTATGAATGCATTTAGCCGCTATTAATTTGTTTATTTAGTTGTTTTATATATTTCTTTTTAGGAGTAGTTTATCATAAAGTATTTTTTTGTTATCATTCATATAATGTTCTGACTGATTATTTAAGGGCAATGTGGGCTGTCAAGTGTCAAGCTCCAAAAATGAGCAAAAAGCACGTGTGCTCAATATTATGTGTCTTCTGAATACATCTAGAAGACATGTTATATGCTTTGTGCGAGACATTTTATTCACAGAAAATATTCAGCTAATTTGCATATATTCAAATAAGGTGCATTAAGATGCACCAGATTTGACATGACTGACACACAATTTAGGTGAAATGATCAATCCTTTAAATCATGGCGTCTGGTTGGTTAAATGCTTATTGGAAAATAATAATAATAATGCACTTAGAGACATTGCGCTGTTGTGCTCCTGTGTCAGTGTAGGTTTGAATCTGGCTTGTGATGTGCTCTAATTCAATTTCCCCGAATCCCTAATAATTCTCAGTCTCCACTCTGCTTCTCTTAATAAATTGGAGTGAGATGGTAGATATTAGCGTTTGGTCCTGTTGTGTCCCACACAAACACTGCTCTGTTTAATATGCACTGCAGTCATTCAGGGAGTCGTTTCAGAGCAGCGCAAACAAATCGCCAGCATTTATTATCTGGTTGAGACGAGGGAGTGTCTATCGTGAGTCGCGCGGCCCCTACGGTGAGGTTTCCAGCGGCCCCTGGCCCCTGGCAGTCACATACTGCAGGCCTGAAGCAGCTCGTTTCCTGATTGACTCCTCGTTCCTTGATGTTGCATCATGTTAAAAAGATAAAGGCAAGCAAACAAAGAGTTGAAAGGTTTTTTTCTTTTAATATTAAATGCACAAGTCTGCCGTGCAACACTGAATGTTTTTGAGTCATAACACCCAAGTTCTTGAAATACTTGTCTTCATTTGTTCAGTTATCTCGTTTGAAGGACTCGCCCCGTCCCTGTGCATGAAATCCAATCGAGAGTGAGTGAGACGTGCCTTTATAAGAGAAGGGGAAGTATTCATACCTAACATACTTTGGGCAGTCGCACCATTGAAGGAATAGTTCATCCAAATGTCATTTGTCATCCTCTACTCACTACATGCATGCCATCTATTTCTGTTCAACAAAAAAAATGCCGCTCATTATTAAAAGTGTGAATGGTCATTATAGAAGCTGTTCAGTATAAAAATGTGACACATATATATATATATATCTGTCTTTTGAAGGCATATGCAAGCGTCTATTCTAGTGTTTCAGATCTCTGGATCACTTCATTGAATGTGCATTCAGAATTTGAAGAATCCCCCTTTTGTGAATTTGAATTGAATTGGCTGCAACATAAGTTGGATTTGGATTTGAGTTGATCATGAAATGTTCTTCCACCCTGGTCCATAAATGTATTAAATTTAGGTGTCATTTCAAAAAGATCTGTCTATCTGTTTGTAAGGCCTATAAAACCATTTTAGTTTCCGCCACATAATGTATAAAAAAAGATAATTGCAAGTTTTTATCTCTCAATTGCAAGTTTACCGATGTGCAGATGTAAATGTTGAGGTTTTTCTCCTCATAATTGTGATATAAAGTCATAATTGTGAGATATAAAGACATAATTGCGAGATATAAAGACAGAATTGGCGCGTATATTGTTAACGTGTGACGGTGTGGCTAGTTTTAGCCTTGTTTTGGTGGTGCTGATGTCTGACTGTCCACATATAGAGGTGAGTTTCACAGGAAGCTGCATGTGTTCAGGCTTGGCGTCAGGCCACTGACAAGCTTTTATTTACTGTCCAGATGGATGACTCATTTTATGCACCTAATCGTAAAGCATCAGGATTTATGGCGGGTAATGGGACGGTGGGGACCCCAAGAGACACACTAATTGAAGCCCACTCTTTCTTCTGCAGTTGGAAGCAGGTTTGGCTCTCGTAGGGACCGACCTCTCTATTTAGAGGGTGAAATGAGTGGAGCGACTGAAGCAAAAGTTCATATTTCTGCCTCAGTCGGACAGCTGATCGCTGGCGTAATTTGGCGAAAGGCTTGTAAACAGGTACGTGTGTGTGGAGGAAAAACGGGGTGCGATCCAGGTATCATTTAACATCGAGCTGAACCATTCTGGATAAATTGAGAATAACAGTTTATTTTCAGTTTTAATTAGAGATCACAAATCTGAATAGACTACTAAACAAAATAACATGTAATTTACTAGAGCTTTAGACATGATGTTAATTGCTGCAGTCTATTTAAAAAAGTCTTTTTTTCCTTTGAATGAATAATTCAATGACTTCATTGGATAAATCAGTGTTTTTGAACAAATCTCTTGAATGAATGATTCAGTGATATACATTGACTATGTCCGAAATCATACCCTCTTGTTTAGGTACTTGCTGCAATAGTCAGTGTTGCTGGTATTACCGCTGTTCAGACACAACTTGCCCACTGTGGCACCGCCCCCACTTTTGTTTAGATTTTTGTAGTAATAAAATAATTTAGTTCAGTTAGAGAACAGACACTACAATTAAAAACTGAACATGTCTGCTCATTACAGTGTGAGCCGAACGAGAGTCACAGCAGAAGTCAGATTTCATTCATCACGAGTGAAGAGCTGACAGACAAGATGATCATGGAAGATCTGGTTTCAAAGTGGAATGTAAAAACGCCTACCGGTATTTAAGTGAGTTTGTCATTGTTTTGCTGTTGTGTTTTTTATTAGGCTAGGTTTTTCAATAATAGGCTAATGAACCCACAAATCAATCAAACTGCCCCCGAAAAAATGCAAAGTGCACATTTATGGCCTCTCAGTCATTCACGGCTGCACAGTGCGCACATTTTTACGTCATTTAGTTTTAGGTACGTGTCCAGTATGGTGCGTTTTCAGGTCATGCCTATGGAAGCTTAACTTTCGTAGGAATTTATTGAAATACCCGCTCCGCTCTGTTATGAATGCCGAACGGCCGTCCGCATTTTACTTTCGGTTTAAATTTTGCGACAGAAATAATGATACTGTGTGGTTGAAAAGGAAATCTTTTTTTAATATCTATACATAACAACTGCTCTCTCTGGATCAGAAGCAGTGCCAACGCAGAGCTGAATGTTCGCTGCGATCGTACTTGTCAAAGACGAATCAATAAGATTGAATGGGTCTTGAACTGAGATCATGATATTTTAATGATTATTTGTGCACCTTTAGTTAAAAATAGATTGTCAATTACTTTATTTATAGCTTTGTTGAGCAAAATTGTGCCACCAAGTTTTGGGATTAATAGAAGACAACAACTAAAGCAAAATGATTTCAGAACTATGGTCAAAGGAAGATTCTCTGCAAATAATGATTAAAATTTCTGTCTGTACCTCACACAAAAGCTATTGCATGATAAGTACAAGTCAAATGGACTACTGTTATAATACTTTATGGTGCTTTTGTGCTCAGTTGAGTCAAATGTGTATTTAGAAGCATCTGGTTACTGTGTCTATTAAAGAACAGGGTCTGTTGCAGATTTGAGCTCCTGTTTTGCTCTTTAGCCAATTTCCTTCTGATGTGATGGGTCTTCTTTCTTAAACTAGAGAGGAATTAAGGGGACCGTTTCAGAGGTGGACAGTAACTAAGTACATTTACTTGAGTACTGTCCTTAAGTACACTTTTTGAGTATCTGTCCTTTACTTGACTATTGTTTTTTTTTGGAAACTTATGGCTTTAACTTTTTGTACTTTTCACTCCACTACATTTCTATCAAGGTCCTCAACATCGAAAGTCGTTTCTGTAGCAGCGTTGCAAGACAGTGGATTATATTTTTCTTCTGTAAAAGTTTTTTTTTTTTTTTTTTTTTTGCAGACAGACTATCAATGATCACTCTGGTAGGGTCATGTGAAATTTCCCAACATTTTTTGAACAATGATCAGTTTATAGCTAAATGGAAGAAGACGGTTCCTCGGCATAGTGTGCGCACTCATGGCCGTAATTTGAAAGTGTGTTTCAGTTTTCTGAAAAGATTAAAGATTAGTTTAGTTGACTCAAGTAATAGAGTTGTATTCTTTGTCCACCTCTGGACAGTTCACCCAAAAATAAAAATTCTGTCGTCATTTACTCACCCTTAAGTTGTTCTGAACTTGTATGCATTTCTTTGTTCTGCTGAATACAGAAGATATTTTGAAGAATGTAGTTATTTAAACAGTTAATGGATCTTACTGCATGGGCATAACCACCATAGACATTGACATTGTCCCCCCTAATAATTAGAAATCGCCAAATTGTTCCCCACATTATGGGAAATTCTTGCACATGGCAGACATAGTTACAGCCTTGCCGTATTGACTCCCATAGCAGGGGGTAAAAATACAATGAAAGTTAATGGTGTCCAATAACTGTTAGGTTATCAACTTTATTATATCTTCTTTTGTGTTCAGCAGAAGAAGAAGAAGAAGAAAAAAAAACTATATATATATATATATATATATATATATATATATATATATATATATATATATATATATATATATATATATATATATATATATATATATAATACACTATACTTAAAGTGTGTGATGTTTAAAGTTTTATTAGTGATGACATCTCTGTTCTAATCAGAAAGACCAAATTGATTGGTTTCAGTAAAGGAGATCAAACTCATATCTGTGACCTGATGACGATCCATCCTGTGACATTCTCAGGTCAAACGCTTACTGTAACGGCTTTCACAAAAACAAAAAGCAAAGACTAGTTAACCGATTACCCTCCGCGAACACCTTTCGATTGCAAATGTGCGAGGAGCAGTTTTTTTAATTTAATGTGTAAGGTAACTTTTTTTTTTTTAGAAGAACATTTGGCCTATTTAACACAGATTATAAAAAGTAATAGTGATGCTTGATTTAGATGCAACCTTTGTGCTCTCTTAGGGCTGGTGTTAAGATGTGCTTTGGTCGATATGATTACAAGTGTCTAAACACAGGTGTAAACGGGGTCTTAAACGCTTCGAGCTTGTCCACTTTTGTCCACTTCTAGAGGTAGTGGAAAACACATTCAGCCGGATTGCTTTTGTAGCCTATGGGGTCGAATGTGTTAGAACTGTTGGAAAGGACTGTCTACTCTCCGCCTACTGACCTAATGCCTAAACATTGTGGAAAACGCGCTAGCCAGACGGGATTTAAACCTTACCGGCTGAAGACCCAAGTTTGGTTTTAAGATGAAAAATGAAATATTCTAGCACAATGCAGGGAGGTAAATTAACTTTTTTGCCCACTAGCCAGAGTGGCTGGTGGATGTCCAATTTTACCAGCCACTTATATTTTTTACCAGCCACTTTTTGAATTCAAATTTAAAAGAAGGTGCATTAGCATGGTATGGGGTGAATTTGGGTTGATTGGGACATTTTCCCCCAGTCATTTCAGTGGCAGAAACGGTCAGAATCATGAAATGAGTTACTCAACAAAGGTGCATTATTGTTACTAGCAACATCATTCTTTGACAAAGCTGTCCAATCCGTTACAATGAATGTTTTAAGTAGTAACCAGTAAAAATATGTTTTACAATTCACCCACCACTGTGTCTGGTATACACACCAAAGTCACCCGCCACTTTGAAAAAGTACCCGCCATTGGCTGGTGGCGGGTGCTAATTTCCCACCTTGACAATGTTCTCTTACCATTCCTGATTTCTAACACGTACTCAGTGTTTGGCTGATCTTGTGGCTGTCAGAGCAGAAACGAAAGCTGATCGAAAGCCGCTGTCTTCTGTCGTGTTCATATGTAAATTGCATGAGCTTATTTCATCCATTACATCAAAAAGATCTGAAAACCCCCATACATTTACCCTCCCATAGACCCTCCCCTCAAAGAAGTCCAGACAGAAGTGGTTGAAAGTGAGACGGATTAAAACACCAGGTGTAAACGCGTATGTGTCTCCCTCGTCCGCTTGTGATCCGATCGACCAAAATGCATCTTAATACCAGGTGTAAACAGGGCCATAGTACCACAAATGCTTCATACTGAACTGAACGCTCAACTTTCGTAAGCATGTCCCACATGGCAACGTCCTCAGATATAGCTTAATTGTCTTTCCTCTGAAATATAGACTTTCTAATCTGTTCATGTTGTTGTTCTCATTAGGCCTAATGATAAGCTTATAAACACAGTGCTGAAATAACTTCTCTTCTCCACTGACCTCCATTGATTTTTCCCAGGCAACTCTTTAATCTGCGCAGAAAGGAACTAGCTTCAATAGTAGGTTGATTAAGGTCGAAGGAACGTTTAGGGATAGGCTTTAGGTCAGGTTTAAGTTCAGAGTTAAGGGTGAAGTATGATCTGTGTTAAGTTGGGAACAAAAGGTCAAATTCTCTTCTAAAAACACGCTCCTGGCACATTAAACTCATCAAAACGGCTGGGTTTTTTCTCCGGTTGCAATCGAAGGGTGTTCACTGAGGGTAATTGCTGCAATCGGTTTACTAATCTTTGCTTTTTGTTTTCGTGGAAGCCGTTACAGTAAGAGTTTGACCTGAGAACATCACAGGATGGATCGTCATCAGGCGGTAGTATCACATTGAGATTTAGTCACTTTGAAAAAGAGGAACAAATAATTCCCTCTTTGTTCTGACAAGTGTTCTCCCAGAGCTGGCTTTGTGTGTACATCTTGTAAATGGAAAATGAAAATTTCATTGTTGTGCGAGCGTGCGCGCCGTTTAATCCAATAATGATCTGATGTAACAAACTGCGCTAATATCTCTCAGCATAGTTAATCAGAGCAGACTTAGCCCTGTCGCTTTTTATTAACCTCTGTTGAAATGGGAGAAGGGCTTCACTAATCTGCGATTGTTGGCTCTGGCAGTCTGAAGCCGGCGCAAAACAGTCTTGGCAGTCGGCTAGAAAGAAACGGCTGTATAATGACGCGTGGGGCCGGACTGCTATTTGAGCTTATTAAATCTAATAACATGGTGCGAGCGTTGAGTGGGATGCTGTTTGAATGGGGGTGGTCCTCTGATCAGATGGCTTTCTGGGTTTTTAAGAGCTCAATTCATGATGGTTTAAATTCCCCTCCACCCTGTCCAGCCTTCCCGCATCCGTTCCTCACAGGGAATTAGCCGTGCAATTAAAACCTAATGACCTTTAAATGAAGGCTTATGCTGCTCGCTGTCCGTGTGTCCGTGTCCACATGTGTTGGGATGCATCAGGATCCCCGGGAGAATGTTTAAGGTCGGGTCAAGACCGCCTTCATGAGGGTTGCTGGGTCAAATCAATGACATTTTTTTCTTCATTGGTCTTGATCGATGATCAGAAACTGTTAAGTCTGAATTTTAAGGGTTGCACTGGACTATATTTTTAAAGGTTTAATCTAAAATTACTTTGTGATTTCTGTGAGTTCTCATTCACTGTAAAAAAAAAAAAAAAATATATATATATATATATATATATATATATATATATATATATTGTTTTTTTTTGGTTTAACTTAAAAAAGTAACCTGGTTGCCTTAATTTTGAGTTTATTGAAATTTAAATTTGAATTTATACAAGGAAGGAAATTTGTTTAATAAATAAAAACTCAAAATATTATTGTATCTGAAACTATTTGGCATGTTTCACTGCGTCATCAGAAATAAAACACACAATTACTCAATATGCTTCTAAAATCTTTTAATAATATTTTAATAAAGGTTGTCGAATCTCAAAAAATGTTCATTTTATTAACTCAAAAATTTTATTTCAATGAACTCAATTTTAAGGCGACCAGGTAACTTTTTTTCTAAATAATTTTTTACAGTGTAGTAATATTCATATTGTTTCATGTTGTATTATATTACATTAATATGTTTTTTGCTTAATATATATATTTATTATATATATTTTTATTTTTTATTATATATATATATATATATATATATATATATATATATATATATATATATATATATATATATATATATATAAAAATATTTTATTATATATTTTATAATTTTATTGTAAATTTTATTTTATTATATTTTAAATATTTAAAATGGACATATGCTTTTTGCATGAATACATACATATATATGCAAAGTAGTGAAGCCTGTTTATTTATTTATAGTATTTATTATAGTGCAAAATGCAGAGAGCGCTGAAGAAAGCTATACGCTGTTTTCATTTCATTGCACTCTCCACGTTTTTACTTTGCATAGTTAAACAGTAGTATTATCATGCTGCATGTGAACGGCTCACTCCTGGGCTTCTGTTCATTCATAATCAGTCATAAGGATGTGATTTAAGCAGAGAGATTATGTGGCATCTAGTTTTCATCTGTTCCGCGAGCTCGACTTCCTCTTCGTGTATATTTCAGACTCTGTACTAGAAGGGACGGGAGTGTTTTTGCCTGTTTGCCAGCAGATTGAAATTGTGTTGATTGAATTAGACTAAGTCGAGGGATAATTAAGGACTCCAAGTCTCTGCAAAACTGTCGGCTTTCCAACCGGGAGAACGAGGCTCTGCCACATCGATGTGGGCGCCGGTGGCACAGGCGGGTTATAGCTGTTGACATTTTGCATTTAATCTCAGGCCACACTACTAAAATGAGTTACTCAACCCGGCAGGTCAGCATACTGTTTTATGACTTTAGTAAGAGAGAGCATTACATCGCCTGTGCAGTGTACATGTGCTACACTTGATTTGTTTCTGATTTGTTTGGATATGTTTAATTTACAGTATCCATTTATGATTTGATGCATTTGATGCATCACCTTCATGCTGACATGCTGTTACAAAAATAAATACATGTATTCTATATATGCGTGTGTGTGTGTGTGTGTGTGTGTGTGTGTGTGTGTGTGTGTGTGTGTGTGTGTGTGTGTGTGTGTGTGTGTGTGTGTGTGTGTGTGTGTGTGTGTGTGTGTGTGTGTGTGTGTGTGTGTGTATATATATG
Organism: Pseudorasbora parva; assembly: GCF_024679245.1. Taxonomy (NCBI): domain Eukaryota; kingdom Metazoa; phylum Chordata; class Actinopteri; order Cypriniformes; family Gobionidae; genus Pseudorasbora; species Pseudorasbora parva. The sequence continues at coordinate 42,181,771 of NC_090184.1, forward strand.
TATGTATTATTTGAGCCCGATCTCACGAAAATGCATATTTTTTATTTTTATAAAATAGAAATAAAATATAATATAGTATAAATGAACAATACGATCTCATGGTAATGCGTATCAGAATAATTCAATGTGAAATCTCGTACAATAGATATGCCAAAATGAGTTTTGGCATGCATATGGTACGCGTTTTTTGCGTGCATATGATACGCACTTTATGGCGCATTATACGTACGAACCCCCCACCCCACCACCCTAAACCTACCCAAGGATAGGATGTCTCATACGCACGCCATTAAGTGCGTATCATATGCATGCGAAAAACTGCGTAGCATTTGCACGCCAAAACTCATTTTGGCATATCTATTGTACGAGATTTCACATTGAATTACTCTGATACGCATTACCATGAGATCGTATTGTTCATTTATACTATATTATATTTTATTTCTATTTTATAAAAATGAAAAAGTTGCTTTGAGTACTTGCAGTAATTAAATATTTGAAACCATGATATGATGGATGGTGTGTACGTATTTCTACCCTGTAAAATATAAAAAATACCGTCCATCCTGTAATTTATTAAAATATTTAATTACTGTGAAAAGTGGAAAGTTGTTGATTTTGTAAATGCTCATGAGTCTTTTGACTCTTGATTTATGATTAAAAGAACTGCTTGAAAAGAGTCACTTGTTTGCAAAGCTGACCACACTGGTTGTGTCATATGTATTTGATTCACTGGTTCAGTTTGTTTGTGAATCAAACTGCTTTCTTGGTATTATGTGCAACTAAATGTACCCTTATGCAAAAATGCAGTGTACAATATCCCAAATGTTTTAGGCTTTTCATTGGTGTTATCATTGTCATTTAAAACTAGAATGACTTTTGAAACACTTAAATTTGCTTCATTTATCTTATCACGAGCCGCAGATGTGCGATCGGTCATCGGACAGACAATAAGTGAGATGTCAGTGACCCGCATTATATTTTTTAGCCGTCTCCCACAGTATTTGTTTCAGACTAGACAAAGGTCACCCAGGAGGTCAAACCCTGACCCTGTTCGTCTGCTACAGCCACCTCCGTCTGCCTCCCAAATATTGATCCTTCTGTTGCGTCTCCCGCTTTAATTTTTTGGTTTCCCACAGTCTGGCGTAGATTCGAACCCCGTTTGGGTGCTTTATTAAAGCCGTATTATCTATTCCGCACCGAGCAATTTAGTTCCTTCCCAATACCCCAGAGTTCCCTCTATCAATAAGCCAAAAGGTGAGGCATAATGAACAACTGCAAACCTGGCTGCAAAGCAAATACTTTCCTGTGTTTAATATAGAGCGCAAAAGGCCGCTCAATGAAATGTCAATCTTGTTTTCCGGGGCTGATGTGCGATCTGGTGCGCAGGGTGCGGGACGAGGGCGATTGTATTTACATTTGCTGAGGATAATGGGATATCAGGAGTGGAGATCAGCCATCTTGTGCATGCTCTAGTTGCTCAGATAAGCTGCGCCGGCGAGATCTCGAGGTGTGTGTGCGCTCGCGTTTGGGTCCGGTGATTATCCAGGCTGGGGGTGGGGCGAAGCCGTCCGGGTCACGGCACCATTTTTTTGCATCCGCGCAGACTCTGGGGGGTTGGGATGTTTCAGAGAGCGTGTTTGGGGGTGGGGTGTCAAAGGCTAATTTCCAGAGCTGCTCTTGGGTGCCATCTCTCATCAAGGAGCACCGCACACGGCAAGCGGCTTGCGTGTTGTCATGGATACTGAAGCATGGTGCCCAGGAGAAGGCAAGCAGGGGACGAATGGCCGCCCTGCGTATAGGATTCCTGTCAAGCGCCCTCTGATAGATGGCGTTGATGGACCATTTGTCATACTGTAATTGTTCCAGCAAACACGGAATACCCACTAGTATAAACAGTGGTCCGCCGCGCTGCTAATAAAGCGGGGAAATGGGGAAGAATGCTGTGATACAGTGCTGCTCTCAGTTAAAGAGACAATCCCTCTTTTGTTTTGGCCCGCCGTACTGATTAGGCGGTGGGAGGAAGAATAGAAAAGGGCGACGAGAAAGGTGAGCGAGGGAGAGAGAATAAAAAAGGCAATCATATAGCAAACGGCCATCACTCTTCAGTATTGACGTGGCCAGGCGGGAGAGAAGTGTTGATAGGCTGTGGAACAACAGCAGCAGATTTGAGAGTGATTTGTTGTCTTTCCTCTTCATTTTCCCAGTGAAGTGGTCACAGAGAGAGACGGTTTGCCTGCGAGTCTCTCTCTCTCTATCTCTTTCTCTCTCTCTCTCCTCCTGCGTAGAGTACAAATGACACGGGGTACAAAGGTATCATTTGTTTGTATTTGTGTTAGCATTACTCTCGTGTTCGCTTGAGCTGCTGGGAGTCATTTAGAAACCTTGCTCTCTGTCACACACGTTCATATTAGATTAAGTGAAGTTATAATGGGATTATGTGCGGGAAATATCATAATCCCTCAAAAAATGGACTCCCCCACTGTCAAAAAAGTACAGCGTAAGTGCATTGATGGTGAAACCATGATGTTTGCTCTCTTGAATTTTTCTTGCTGTTTTACTTTTTTTGTATTAATAACATATTGTATAATTTATTTTCAATTACAATATTTTTTTTATTATTATTTCATGACCATCAGTACCATAACATAAAATATTGTAAATTTATGTCGTCATTTTTTTAAATTAATTTTTTTTAAATAATTAAATAATCACCCATTTATTGATCTCTCTCTGTGTGTGTGTGTATATATATATATATATATATATATATATATATATATATATATATATATATATATATATATATATATATATATATATATATATAGTATTTATCTAGGCATTTATTTATTTTTCACAAATTGTATTAATTTTTTTTATTTAAATTAAACTGGTGTAAGTTGTAAAAACTTTCACTGTTAAAACTTAATTTTTGCCTACATCATTTTTTTTTTGCTGTCATACTTTTTTTGTATTATTAATATTAAATTCAAATGTATTTTATTAATTATTTTTTATATTATTATTTTACTATAACATTACCATTTAGTACTTTAACATAAACTATTGTAAATATAAAATACATGTCATATATATTTTTATTTATTTTTATTAGTTTACAAGTTTACATTTTCTATACACATCTACTTATAACCAACATTCAGTGTGTTAAAATAAGTCAGATTTTAATTCAGTATTGATTCAATCATTAGAATTATCTTGTGAATTTCTTTTGACGGGCTCATAAGAATAATTTATTTGTTTTGGTTCATGCTGCCTGCAACACATTTGACTTTGTCAGAATATCCTGCAACTTTCAAATGGCCATGAATAGAGAGAGAGAGAGAGAGATGCGTTTTGCAGCCAGTTGATGTTATAACAATATCTACCAGCAGAGGCTAACTGAGCCATACGAACCCCTTGGTTTTTACACATTTCCTGTTGAAACAGGAAGTTGTTGGGGAACATGACTTATCTGCTTCTTATTAAATGCCGTAAGACTTTAGTTGGACACAGCCCAGTTTAAATCAAACTCAATGCTGTTCTAAAGTGTTTACATTACGTCTCTCTTCTCTGGTGTATTCTGAGGCTAATGTTATGACAGAACAGAGAGAGAGTGTGTCGGTGGTCTGTGTGTCCCGAGGTGTTTCCTAGCTGTAGTGTGTGTGTGTGTGTGTGTGTGTGTGTGTGTGTGTGTGTGTGTGTGTGTGTGTGTGTGTGTGTGTGTGTGTGTGTGTGTGTGTGTGTGAGCGCGTGATGGGCCGGTTGTCGTGGTGTTGTGCGACCTCTAGCTTTTGTCCTGACACTGCATGACCGCGGAGCACTTTAGCGTGACCCTCCCTTTCACCTCGTCCCTGATGGAAGGATTAAAGCATTATTAAGTGTAATTACCTTTTCAAGAGGGAGGAACTCGCATTGTCAGAAATTATGCTTAATTGCTCCAAAAATCACCCTCTGTCCGTTTTTATACACATTTCCTGCTGGTTAACTTTAGTGCAAGAGTAACGCAAAGACTGTTATGGACATCTGTCTCTCGAGAATGGCAATATTTTCTTGCACAATTCAGTCACATTTAGTTTTTTTTATTTATGTTCAATATGTGTTTGAAAGAGAATTTGAAAGTAGCTCCTAAATTATATCCCCCAAACCTGTGGTGATAAATGTGCTGGAATAAACGGTCCCATCCAAAAACCTTATCCTGACTGATAATAGATACCATGGTATTAACATAGCATTCCTTTTAAATATCATTGTGTATTGTTAAATCATTAATTGACTAGTAGTGTTACTGTACTAATATTGTGGTCAGGTTGATTAATTCATAATTTAATCTAACGCATCAATTAGTCCATATCTTTATGTAAAGTTGTGACGAAACCTGATCGTAAAGGCCCGTTCATGCCAAAAACTAAACTGTTAAGATAACTACAACTTTTAAACTTTAATAATTGTTCTAACTCTGTGACAGTATGGAAAGTCCACACCACAACTATAATAATAATAATAATGACACAGAGGAACAATATTGCTGGAATTAATTTCAGAACAATATTTTCCAGCTGATAAAAACATTGACAGCCAATCAAAATCTGACTTTAAAGAGCTTGAGCATTTAAAGAGGTGGATGACAGAACTGCAGCGTGTGCATATAATGCGTTTATTATAATATGACAACATTGTACCTTTCCTTGGACGGTAATACACTCAAAAATATTTAGGATTAAATGTAAGAATTATGCATTTAAGTTGCACATAAAATTGTCATTGAATTTAACATAAAACTAATGTGATGTATATTTGTCAGTCATATATAAATGCAATCCATAAGAAAATAGGTAATAATAAACTATGCCATGTGTTTTTTATTTAGTTTTTTGTTTTAGTGCAGAAATCTAACCTGTTTCCTTTATCCAAATGACAAATATGCATCACATTGTTTGAGAAAACTGTCATTCAAATACATAAATCGTAAATTTAGGCCCAAATATTGTTTTGTAAAGTGTTTTTTTCCCATTATAGTTATTATTCTTGTCGTGAACAGGCTTTTACTGATTATCGACAGCAAAAAATTGTAGGGCGGGACTTCAATGCATTGGTTGCTGATTGGATGTTGCGATGTGGGCGTGGCACTCAGAAGTGGAGGCAGATGAATGTAAACTTGAAGGGGCGGAGCTTAAGCATATTAAATGATTGAGTCCTGCTTAAAATATGCATGTCTTGTATGTTGTTTTTTAAATTGCAAGATCAAACAATAAAATGAAGGCATGAAATAAAACCTATGCATTCACAAATCCGTCACAATAAGATCAATGACATGCATTTAGAATGAAATTGTGTTTCATGTCGATTTTAGACTTTATGATGCACTCTTCTTCATAGATAGTATCTGTATTGTCAATAATGTTACCATCTGATACGAAGGCACTGCAACTCTACTTTTTGCTCACGTTACATTAGATATTACAATTGCATTTTAGCATTGGGCCTACGAAAGAAGTCCAAAACTGCTTGATAATTTGCTGTAGTAAAACAAGACCGCCCACAATCCTGCACTTCAGCCCACTGGGAAATGGTCAATGCCATCATCACAGCAGGTGACCACAGTCACACACCAACTTCCTTTACGGCTCGACATAACCGGTGTTTATTATGAACAACTCTGCCTGTACACCTCTCTCTCTCTCTCTCTCTCTCTCTCTCTCTCTCTCTCTCTCTCTCTCTCTCTCTCTCTCTCTCTCTCTCTCTCTCTCGCTCTCTCTCGCTCTCTCTCTCTCTCTCCCTCTCTCTCTCTCTCTCTCTCTCTCTCTCTCTCTCTCTCTCTCTCTCTCTCTCTCTCTCCCCTCATTTGTGCGATTATTATACTCTGGGTAAGAACAAACAGTATCTCTTCTTAATAATTCACATCACTTTCATCTGATATTCAGTTACCATGGGCAATTTAGTAGTTGAATAATTTTGTGAAAAATTCATTTATTATGGCTGTGCGTTATGAGGCTGCGGCGACGGCAGCCGAGAGTGTTGGAGGGGTTTAAATTGCATCTGCCGAGGGTTTCCAGCGGAAGGTAATGCGTTCTAATGTTCCCTGCCATATGCATTGTTTTCAGGGCTCATCAGTTTTACATTGATTCCCACTGAAGTGTTTAATTGCATCATGAATATGATCTAATTCCGTCCTTTTCGCCAAACCAGAGCGCTTGGCGAGAATGATGTACTGCCTCGACAGCGCCATATCGGGACGTATTTTATATGGAACGTAAATTATAGTGTTAAATTAGCCCAGAAAGATAACTAGCTGGCACAGGGAATGGACTCAACAGTTTAATTTAGTGTCAAAAGGCCGTGAAGGGATAAATCTCGGCTGGCTCGCTCTACGCCATTGCGTTGCCGCTTTTACTGGAATACTTTGATTCGCTTTTATCACCTGTAGTTTCCCTACTGTGCGTTTAGTCCAACTTATTAGAAAGCTTATCTGTCTGTCTGTCTGTCTGTCTGTCTGTCTCTGTCTGTCTGTCTGTCAGTCTCTCTGTCTATCTTTATATCTGTCTGTCTGTCTGTCAGTCTGTCTGTCTATCTTTATATCTGTCTGTCAGTCTGTCTGTTTATCTTTATATCTGTCAGTCAGTCTGTCTGTCTATCTTTATATCTGTCTGTCAGTCTGTCTGTCTATCTTTATATCTCTGTCTGTCTGTCTGTCTGTCTGTCTGTCTGTCTGTCTGTCTGTCTGTCTCTGTCTGTCTGTCAGTCTCTCTGTCTATCTTTATATCTGTCTGTCAGTCTGTCTGTCTATCTTTATATCTGTCTGTTTGTCTGTCTATCTATCTTTATATCTGTCTGTCAGTCTGTCTATCTTTATGTCTGTCTGTCTGTCTGTCTGTCAGTCTGTGTCTATTTTTATATCTGTCTGTCTATCTGTCTGTCTGTCCACCCATCTATCTGTCTGTCTGTCCACCCATCTATCTGTCTGTCCACCTGTCTATCTGTCTGTCTGTCTGTCCACCCATCTATCTGTCTGTCTGTCCGTCCGTCCGTCCGTCCGTATTGCTATGCTGTATCCTGTTTACAACCACAATTCTATTTATAAATTGATTTGTAATTGTAGAGTAATCCCCTATAAACCCTAGAATAGTTTACAGTTTCTCAGAAATTATTAATCTGTCGTGATACTGTCAGGTTCTCTGGTTTATCACAGTGGGTCAAGACTGTGACTGTTTTCCATTTGCTCTCAGTTGAGCAGGTGAGCAGGTGAATGCTTCTGCCTTTGAAACGCTTCTAGCTGCTTCATTCACTGAGAAGATGAAAGCCATTGTGTGCTCAGGCCTGTGTGTGTGTGTGTGTGTGTGTGTGTGTTTCTCTCTCTTTTGCTCAGGCTAGAGTGTTGTGTTGAGTGTCTGCCAGTCGGAGGTCTTCTGCGTGTGTGTCTGTGCTTTGCCAGCTGCTCCTGAAAGCAGCTCTTCTCTGGCCTTGGCAGCTTCTTCGTCGTCTTCTCTCGCAGTAGTGTGATACAGTAAAGATGCAGTGATCGTATAACAGGTTAAGAGTTGGATGTCTGTGCTCCATTCAGTGTCAGAGAAGGTCAAGTAACCATGTGTTAAATCACAAACTCTTGGCTTCATTTTATTCCCTGTGCACAATTGGTAAGTTAACATCTCATGCCTTAATGATAAAATAATAAAACTAAAGATTATAAAACTTACCATAATCTGAAAAAAATACCCCATGACTTCACCACGGTTTAACAGACAACAACATTTACACTAAAAAATGCTGGTTTGTTTTAACCCAATTTAGGTCAAATATGGACAAACCCAGCCGTTGGTTTAACATTTTCAATTAAATTTTCGGTAACACTTTAGTATGGGGAACACATATTCACTATTAATTACGACTTTTGCCTCAATAAACTCCTAATTTACTGCTTATTAATAGTTAGTAAGGTAGTTCTTGTAGCATTTAAGTTTAAGTATTGGGGAGGATTAAGAGATGTAGAATAAGGTCATTAAGAATAAGCCATTAATATGTGCTTTATAACTACTAATAAACAGCCAATATCCTAGTAATATACATGCTAATAAGCAACTAGTTAATATTTAATAACTGAACCCTAAAATAAAGTGTTACCAAATGTTCAAACCAACAGTTGGGTTTGTCCATATTTGACCCAAGTTAGGGTTAAAACAACCCGTCCATCTGCCCGTCCATCCGGAAGACACATTATTCATACTTCAGAAATCATTCTAATATGAGGATTTGCTGCTCAAGAAACAATGTATGAATGTTGAAAACAATTGTGCTGCTCCATATTGTTGTAGAAACCATGATACCATTTTTCAGGATTCTTTGATGAATAGAAAGTTCAAAAGAACAGCATTTATCTAAAATATAAATCTTTTGTAACATTATAAGTGTCTGTACTGTAACTTTTGATCAATTTAATGCATCCTTGCTGAATAAAATCTTACCGATCATGAATTGTTTGAACCATATATATTTGTAAAAACCCTCAAGATAAGTTGTAAGTGTAAAAAAAGCAGACGGATCCGCTGCACAAAGAAAAAGGCCCTTCTAACTGATCAAAAAAGGGCTTTTGTGTTTTTTGCTCCCGGGAATGTTGTGCTGGAAGTTTGATGTTAAATGAGCTATGGGAGGTCCGTTGAGGGGTGTGTGCGTTTGCGGTGAGTTACGGTGTTTGAAACTGAAGCGAGACGTCGTTTTGCAGTGAGCGTGAGAGGTGAGGATTAGCCAGCGTCTCTGAGCCGGAACATGCCTGTCGGAGACGCAATGAAGGCTACAAAACATGGATCTAATTCCCTCCCCTTCCCCGTCTGTCTGTCTCCTCAGCTTCTCTCCTGTTCCTCTCAGTGAAGACAGGCGATGCGTTCGCGCACAATGCGTGCGGATCAGGCCCATTTGCTGCCCGTGGCGGCCGGTCTGAGAGGGTCTGACAGGCGTTCGGAGAGGCCTCTCCTCCTCCTCGACACTCTCATCTGACCTGCACAAACAGCTTTCTTTTCACCCTCGGCATGTCCAGCAGTCACTCTTCATTACAGCTCACACACCTGCACGCACACTGGATTCTGTATGAGTACAAAACGAGTTTTCTTAAAGCCGCAAACTTTCACCTGTTACCTCCGTTGATGCCATGGTTTTGCTGCTATCAGATCTAGAACTGCGGTTGTAAAAAGGGTGCAGAATTGCAGTTCGAATTTTAATGCGAGGAAGTACAATTAAAATGAATTGATATTCAGAAAAGAAATCCATGTGACTAATTCATCTTTGTAAGTTTTGACATAAAAAAAAAAAAATAGACAATGGATGGATGGATAAAAAGGGGGGTGGATGGATGATAGATAAATGGATGGATGGATATATAAATAGAATATAATTTTTGTGTTTCGATTTGAAACCAATGGAAGTAGAAGGGGAAAGAAAATCCACAATAGCTATGACTTTTGAAAGATAAAAAAACATATTGAGAGGTTGATCACGATGTCCAGAAAAGAGAAAAATGTGTATTTGCATCACTCCCTCAGCTGTTGTATTAGACACATTCACACAGCAGAATTAAAGGGTTAGTTCACCAAAAAATAAAAAATTGATGTCATTAACTCCTCTCCCTAATGTCGTTCCTCACCCGTAAGACCTCCGTTCATCTTCAGAACACAGTTTAAGATATTTTATATTTAGTCCAAGAGCGTATCTAAGTCTATGCACACTATACTGTCCATGTCCAGAAAGGGAATAAAAACATCACCAAAGTAGTCCATATGAGACATCAGTGGGTTAATTAGAATCTCTTGAAGCATCGAAAATACATTTTGGTCCAAAAATAACAAAAACTACGACTTTATTTAGCATTGTCTTCTCTTCCGCGTTTGTTTTCAATCCTCAAATAAAGATTCAAACGGTTATGATTCAGCGGATTGATTCATGATTCGGATCGCGTGTCAAACTGACATTGGCGATTCGAATCATGAACCAATCTGCTGATTCATTACCGTTTGAATCTTTATTTGAGGATTGAAAACAAATACTTCAAGAGATTCTAATTAACCCACTGATGTCTCATATGGACTACTTTGATGATGTTTTTATTCCCTTTCTGGACATGGACAGTATAGTGTGCATTCACTTAGATACGCTGTCGGACTAAACATAAAATATCTTAAACTGTGTTCTGAAGATGAACGGAGGTCTTACGGGTGAGGAACGACATTAGGGAGTTAATGACATCAATTTCATTTTTAGGTGAACTAACCCTTTAACTAGCGTTCTGTCATTTAATGCCAAGGCAATACAATGCAAAAGTATAGTGTTACATATACACACACATTTGTTAATATTCTTCTTCTTTACTCTTCTGATTGTTGCACGGTGGTTTCATGTGGTAATACTGCAGTGCTTTGAGATGTAGATGTCCAAAATGCATAGTAGCATTTTTTTATTTTTTTGCAGTTTGTGCAGGGTTTTTTCGAGAGCTCGGCACTTACGAACAAAAAGTGCCATAGTTCGACCATGTTTTAATAACTCAGAAGTGCATGGTGCATAACTTTCATGACTTCCCGGATCAGTTTCCCAGCTAACCAATCAGATCAGAGCTTGTTGCTTTGATTTCTCTTGTCATGTTGTGTGACGGTGGGTGAGTAGAGTGCGAGTTTACGGTCTGAGATGCCCAAAAAACAGCTGCGTTCTTCTCTCCACACTGAAATTCCCGACCTCTAGAGCAGCGGGAGTTGAGATCGATGTTGCTGACCCAAATAGATTTTGTCACCTCCCCGTTCCCACCTCCTCCTCCCGGGCACAGAGCTCTCTGCCATCAGGGACACTGGGCTAATGGGTCAGAATCTGACATAGGGAATACACAGAGAATCTCCCGCCAGATCCCATCTGGAGGACCTTATGATTCCTTCACCTTCACCAGGACACACGAGAATATGTAAAATCTCATTCTCGCTCTCTTCTGCTATAATTTTCTCCTCATTGTCTTCTCGTCCACACTGAAATATAGGAAAATGCTAAAGTCATCATGCACATGCATTAAAATGTAATAAAAGCTCGCTGAGATGATACAGAGAGACTACGCATAATAAAGTTCTTATGCTATTCTTCTGGCATGATCATTTTCTTAGCAAAATATCGCACCACTTACTCACACAATCGCCACTAAGACACACTTACGATCAGGTAAAGTTTCTGTCATCTTTGCAGGACTGTAACATCAAAATTAAACAAAGTAACATGCGTTAATGATCATTTCACAGTCCACATTACAATCCGAAAATGGCATTTTCAACGGTATCTTCCTGGGAGAGCATCTTCAAAAAGCTGTTTTTGCAGGACAAAAACGCAGCCATTGCAAAGTTCGGTTTGTTTACAGTGTCCGGCTGCAGTTTCTCTCAGCTTTAAAAGCGTCGTTTTGGAAATGTATATACATGGGAGAGCGTTTTCAAAAAGCTCACACTGTAAAAAAATTGTTTCTGTAAAATAACAGTAAAATACAGGCAGCGGAGTCACCAGCAATCTACGGTAATTCTACAGTATAAATACTCTGAAATTGCTTTACAGCTTATTGCAGTAAAACGAAATGGTATTAAAGGAACACCCCACTTTTTTGGAAAACAGGCACATTTTTTCAAACTTCCCTAGAGTTTACATTTACATTTTACATTTAATCATTTAGCAGACGCTTTTATCCAAAGCGACTTACAAAAAAGGGGAGAGCAATAGAAGCAACGAAACAAACAAGGCCAACAACCTGTAAGAGCTGTAAGAAGTCTCAATTAATTAGCACAGTACACAATAATTTTTTTAAATTTATTTTTTTATAGCCATCTACAATAGCCACCTACAACAAAAACTCAGGTACGCAAAATACAGAACACTGGATTTTGATAGCCATGAAACTTTACATGTTAAACAGTTGTGTTTTACCGTTTTCAAATCCATTCAGCCGATCTCTGAGTCTACCGGTAGCACTTTTAGCATATCTGAGCATAGATCATTGAATCTGATTAGACCGTTTGCGTCTCAGTCAAAAATGACCAAAGAGTTTGGATTTGTTTCCTATCAAAAACTTGACTTTTCTCTAGTTACATCATGTACTAAGGCCAAATGAGAACTGGCTGAGTCTGGTTTGTCCCAAGGTTTATTTTTTTCCCATCATTGGCTTGGCCTGCTCAGTTGGGGACACTAAAATTTCAACTAAATATCCAAATAAAATGAATTACCAAATGAACTGTATCCACTTTATTATCGATCTGTCCACATTGTCGCGATATGATAAATTCAAAAGAGCTGATAACATCACCGTTTTCTCCAGAACGACTGTACAGCCGAATCAAATTCTGTTGCAGTATTGTCTTGTTTAACACTGTGAAGCTGCTTTAAAACAATCATCACTGTAAAAGCAAGATAGAAGTTTAATTGACTTGACTAAGACTGTCAGAAAATGAGAAGTTGTGATTTTCTTGGCTGATATGGCTAAGAACGATATCTCTCGTTTTCTGCCGTACCATCGGTGTAGCGACGCAGTGATATTATGCAGATATAATCACTCACTTAAATAATTTTGGATATGAGAGAAAACACTCCAGGAACCAAAACCTCCAGTTTTAAGAGAAGAACGTTTTAAAGTTCCCTATTAACGGGATTCGAAGTGTGTGTCAAACTCCTGTGAAACATTTATGCTATTGCTTCAAAAATGCACTAGCCCATGATGCATTGTGTATTACAGTACAAAACCGTAATATGTAAATAAAGTAGATTACTGATGAAAATGGGCTGTAAAGTAACAGCAGCTGCTTAAAGTGAAAAATATTGCCCAGAACGCTTTGTGTTCTACAGCACATTACCGGTTTAATGGAAAACAGTACGTTACTGTCAGAATGTGGTCATTTTTTACAGAAAGTTTTTTGCTGAATAAAAACTGCATCTCAGTGTGGACGAAAGGCCAAAGTGTTGCGTTTTCAAATGCATCGTAGTGTTTTTTTCTTTTCCTGTTTCCTCTCATTTTCTCCTCTATCTCACACAGGCATTGAGCTGCAACAGTGCTCACTGAATGAAGTGTGTGTGGGACTTGTGTGGAAATCATATTATTTGGTTTATGGACTCCCAAAACGGCCCATCAAACGACATATCAATGAAAATCCTCTCTCAGAGACGTCATCTCATTCAAGCGATGATGGAGATGCAGAGCGATGCTGTGTCCTGGAACGCCTCCTCCTCATTGTGTTTCATTACTTAGTCTCTCCAAGTAGCACTAAGTGATTTTTCGAATGCACCGCCACAGGCTCTTTATCCCAATGAAGGTTTTCTTCTCCCCCCCTCCTTTAAATGGCACTGAACTACATCTACGCTTAAAACATATTCTTTAATCTTCTGTTATTTTACATACAAATTGCATCCCGGGCAATGCATTCATCATTGCGTATAGCCCCCTATCTAGTGCTAAATGAAAAATGTATCATAAATGAATAATGGATTGCAGCATAGCATAATTTCTTTGTGGCCTGTTTACAGTATCCGGCTGCAGTTTCTCTCAGCTGTGGAAACGTGGTTTAGGAAAGTTCCAGAAGGGGATCGGAGGGCATCGATTGATGCCACTGGAATATGACGGTTTGAAGAACGTTCCTCAAGCGTCTTTGATTACATAGGGGCTTAATAGATTTGCATGAAGTGAAAAAAGTTCGCGGCCGAAGGAGACGTTTGAGACTCTCGAGACGTTTCAGATCAATTAACTTGTGGTATCTGAGGAAAGGCTCAGATAACGCAGCTAAAAGCCTCCAGATTTAGTTTGAACTTTAGTTCTTTTTTTAGCAGCTGTCCCCTTGCTATCGCTCGCTGTGGTGCTGTCACTCCTGATGTATTATAAGAGGGACAAATCCCTCATGTAGATCCTGGTGGCCTGGATCACTGAGACTTATGGGAAGGCAGTGTTCGTCCCTCTTACTGTGTCTATACTACAAGCGGTTGATGACTTGTGTTGCAGGAGATTGAGGTTGTGTATGCTGAACGCAACAACCAGTGGACTGTATGCATGAGGCTATACAGAAAATCCCTAAATACATTGCTAATATAAATCCATATGTATATGTATATGTGTGTGTGTGTGTGTGTGTGTGTGTGTGCACGCATGTGTTTGAAACAGGGCTGGGCAGTTAATCTAAAATATATCATTAATCATCTTTAAAAAAAAATAATTAATTCATTTTTTTATGATTGATTATTATTATCATTGTCTTTATTATTTTTCATTTTTAGAATTTTTTAATCGCCATTTTTTTATTTTAAAAAAGGTATTTTTGCATTGTTTTTTCCATGTTTTTAAATTTCATCATATTTATCATTTAGGAACTGAAAATCCCAAAATAAATTGCAAATATACACAAAAATGCTGGGTTGTTTTAACCCAATGTTGGGTCAAATATGGACTAACCCAGCAATTGTGTTGTATTAACAGAGCGATTATATATATATAAATATATTTAATTTATTACAATTTATTAAATTTTTCATATATATATATATATATACAATTATCTATCATTATCTTTCATCATATAGTTTAATTTATTATTTATATACACATTATTTATTAGTTATCAATACTTTATATTTTTAATAAATAATTTTTGTATTATTATTTGTATTTGTTTTTAAATGTACCGTTTAGTTATTTATCATTACCATTATTATATATTTTTTCTTTAACCCTTAAAAAAAACCTTTTATAAAATGTTAAATAAATCTGTGGTTGCACTTTATTTTACAGTATGTGCACTTGCATGCACTTACAGTGTACTTACCTAAGAAAGTACTGGGTAATATAAATCAACCACATGGGTTAAGGTTAGCTTCAGGCTAATGACAGTTATTGTAATGACTGTAATAAGTGCATAACATGGGGAACAGGACTGTAAAATAAAGTGCAACCAAAACATTTTTAGAGAACTTAATGGTCAAAATAAGAAAAGAAAAATCCACCAAAATCACAAATATGAATACATATTCACAATGGTACTTAATGTTGTTGGTAGAAAAATTGTTGCAAATATACGGTATATTGAGTATTCTGTATACCGCCCAGCACCCGAATTCCTGCGATCCCCGTTTGGCCCAGAGCCTCCATCTGTGTGTGTAAGTGCTCTAATGATAGACTCTGCTATCTGGAGGATTGACGACAAGAGGGTGCGTTCACACTTCACAGATCTCCTCTCCGGGATTCTTCTCCACATGTGCACTAAGGTAAACGAACAACGCCCTCCCCCAAACACAAGGGAAGTCTGCCTCCTCTCCGCTTCACCATCCAGAATATTCCCGTAAGCCCAGGAGGGAAACGCATGGCTGGCCCGAGCGTAGGCGGCTCCTCTGTCGTCACGACGTGTGCCGTGTGTTTGGCGGCTTTCCTCAGAGACGGCCCGAGTACAGATGGGAACTGCTGGACCGCAGCAGCTCATGTCACGATGCACCTTTGAATTCACAGATGAGTGAAACACATGGTTAAATACGAGTCTCTGCAGAGAGAGCGACTAGAACGCAGCCTCTCTTTGTTTGTAGTATGAATAGAAATCGTTATTAATACCCCTGAATGTAATACGTTTGGAATTAGTTAATAATTGTAGTGTAATGTCAGCAGACAGGGACAATCAGAAGCCATCAGTCTCATGTTAAAGGTCACATGCTGTGTGAAATTAGCTGGACGTTGATGATAACATGACTAGTGTCCAGTGTGGACACTACGCTGATCTGGCAGAAGTCTATTTGAAATCGAAAGAGTGGAATTGTTTTGGCATGCTACAAACTACACAGTACTTTAAAATACTCCGGAAAGTCTGCAGGATGCAATGATAACCCTTTCAAAGAGTAGCATGTTACATTGTGTACTTGGGACGAAGGGAGCAGCATTAAGTATACTAGCACACTGTGGACTATACTGCACAGTGCACTATTTATTGTGTACTGCCAGATGATGTATGTAGGACAACAGTAAATGAAATATGCTCGTGTGAAGTAGTATACTACTATGTGTTCTATGTTTAATAGCATGCATTTTTGCCATGCATCTTTCAGAAGTGTACTTGGAATGAAAAGATTATTTGTCTGTTGTTTATACATGCATACTGCATTATATACACTATATTGGCAAAAATATTGGGACACCCCTCCAAATCACTGAATTGAGGTGTTCAATCACTTCCATGGCCACCGGTGTATAAAATCAAGCACCTAGGTATGCAGATGCTTCTACAAACGTGTAAAAAGAATAGGTCGCTCTCAGGAGCTCAGTAAACTCAAGTATGGTACCGTGATAAGTTGCCACCTGTGCAATACGCCCATTCGTGAAATTTCCTCACAACTAAATATTCCACACTCAACTGTTAGTGGTATTATAACAAAGTGGAAGCAATTGGGAACAACAGCAACTCAAGTCACGAAATGATAGGCCACGTAAAATCAGAGCGGGGTCAGCGCATGCTGTGAGCAGAAGTTTCCAACTTTCTGCAGAGTCAATAGCTACAGACCTCAAAACTTTGTGTGGCCTTCAGAGTAGCTCATGAACAGTGCATAGCGAGCTTCATGGAATGAGTTTCTCTGGCTGAGCAGCTAATCCAAGTCTTAGATGTAGTGCGTCTGATGCAGTGGTGTAGGCCTAAAGCACGGCGCCCCTGGACTCAAGAGCAGAGGAGATGTGTTCTCTGGAGTGACTCTCAATCACACTTCTCTGCCTGTCAATCTGATGGACGAGTCTGGGTTTGGTAGTTGCCAGGCAATGCCAGGAGAACGGTACTTGCCTGACTGCATTGTGCCGAGTGTAAAGTTTGGTGAAGTGGGGATTATGGTGTGGGGTTTTTTTCTCAAGGGTTGGGTTTTGCCCAATAGTTACAGTGAAATTAACTCTTAATGCTTTAACATACCAATACATTTTAGACAATTTCATGCTCCCAAGTTTGTGGGAACAGTGTGAGGATGGCCCCTTCCTGTTCCAACATGACTGCTTACCAGTGCAAAAAGCAACATCAAAAATGACATGGATGAGTGAGTTTGGTGTTGAGGAACTTGACTAGTCCAGCATCAGTGCCTGACCTCACAAATGGGCTTCTAGAAGAATGGTCAGACATTCCAGATGTATTTTGGACCGCAGTGTGTGGAATCTTTTTAAACAGTATGCTATGTTGTCACATGACCACGTGGAGTTCCATGTTTAATTCAGCAAGTGGATTGCAAATGCAAAATAACCACATTAATAGATGAGAATTGGATGGTTTTTTTTCTAAGAAATTACATTTCTAATTGAAATGAATTAAAAAAATAATATCAGTTGATTTGTCACATTGGAAATGCAAAGATATGCTGCATACTGCTAAAATAGTACAACTTGTATGCCATTTTCAACATGTAGCCTTTGTCGTGCTCACTTTTCAGTTGTTTCAAGGTGCTACAGAATATTCAATGTGGGTTCATCAGTAATTGGCCGATCAAAAGGGCTCGAGATTCCCGCTCGATACGTTGACGTTTGTTGGATTGACGGCATGTAGTGATGGAGTGGGATTGTCTTCTATCTCTTGTTGGGTCACTCATCTATCATGAAGCAGTTGGCCGTGTTGTGTTTGTGTGGTAATGAGTGAAGTGACATTTACCTAGAGCTCACTGACCAGACGCCTCTACGATCCACAGCTGTCACATTCATCTCCGCTTCTCTGTCGATGCCTCATGTTATAGGGGAAAAAATACACACACACATACTATATATATATATATATACACGAATAAATGAACATTATAAATGTCTTCACTGTCACTTTTGATAAATTTAATGCATCCTTGCTGAATAAAAGTATTAATTTCTCACTGACCCCAAACCTTTGAGTGGTAGTTTAACGTTACAAAAGATTTCTATTTTAGATGCTGTCCTTTTGAACTTTTTATTCATCAAAGAATAATGAAAAAATTGAACAGTTTTTAATATAATAATCATAAATGTTTCTTGAGCAGTAAATCCTCATATGAGAGTGATTTCTGAAGGATCATGTGACACTGAAGACTGGAGTAATGATGATAAATTCAGCTTTGATCACAGGAATAAATAATATTTGAACATATTTAAATTAAAAACAGTGTTTTTTAAATAAAGTTTAAAACTGTTAGTTTGTATTTTTGATCAAATAAATGCAGCCAGGAGAGACTTATTTAAAAAAAAAAAAAGTTTTTATACTTACTGATCCTAAACTGCAGTGTTTGTATGTGTGTGTGTGTGTGTGTGTGTGTGTGTGTGTGTGTGTGTGTGTGTGTGTATATATATATGTGTATGTATATATATATATATATATATATATATACACACACACAAACTTTCACAGCTTGCCTGATATTGCATGCATAAATTACAGGAACCTACAAAAATTAACGTCCCAAAGTAAATCTAAACAAATGGACCCTCTTTACTCTCAGCTTTGACTTTAAACAGTGATTTCCGAATGGAGAGTGTTTCCTGGCGTACCTGCTCAGAATATGAGATGAGAGTCAAAACGTGTGAAGCGCTGGTGTTTGAAGGGAAGGCTTTAGACATGTGGGCAGTGTAGCATCAAATAGATTGTGTTTCCTCCCATGTAAACGGCTAATGTGTGTCGGCCGCTCTGACACAGAGGAATGTACTGAATTTGCTGCAAGGGCTTTGCTACCGTTCAGAGAGACGCGGCTGGAAACGGTTCGCCGTCGTTCCCCCTACACCTTTTGCTCATCATACAACCACACACACACAATCTCTCTCTTTCCAAACTCCCTGAGCTCCTGCCATGGGCGGCTGTTGAATAGTGCTGCTCAGATTGGTGTGGACTCTAAGGAGGAGTTTTTATTGGCTCTGGGAAAAGAGATGACTGCTCAAGCATTGAAATGCTTTTACACACACACACACACACACACACACAGACACACACACACACAGACACACACACACACACACACACACACACACACACACACACACACACACACACACACACACACACATGCAAGCTTATCCTGCGTTAGATCCAGGCTAGGACATTTGGCAGCTCTTTGCGTGAACAAGCTTTGCTCGCTGACAAAACCCAGTGAGCTTTGTTGCTGTCTGCTACCTACACAGGCAGCCTTTTAAGGGAGCATTGTAACTGAAATGCAGCTTAATATGGGACTAATTTGACAACAGGCTATACAAATAGTTTTACTAATTGATTCTAATAGAGTCTGACGTTAGCATGTTTGACATTATTTTGTCATTTGACAGTCATGTTACAGGTTGTTTTGCCACTCAGTCCGGATCTCAAATGTCATTAATGTCAAACCATTCGGCAGTCAAGACCCGTTAAACACCATAGACTGTTAAATAAAGAAAAAAGATGAACAACGAAAATAACTCTTTCATTGTAGAAATTGCCGCCAATGTCCCAAATATGGTGAAAACATTGGAGCAACGGTATCTAACGGTAAGACCCTGCCCACAATCCTGAAGAATCAGTTAGTATAGTTTACTGAAAAACAACTCATTATGTCGAGGGAAATACACAGATATGAAAATGTAGAATTCAAAGCTAAAGCTACAATCTCCTAGCCTAGAAATCTAGACAGCAAATCTAATCTGCGCGAGTATCGTCTAGCAACTCTCAATACCTTCTGAGCTGTAAAAACCAAACTCTGGTCACGCCAATCACATTGAGCCCCTCAGATTGAGCCCTGTCATTGGTGAGTTTCCAAACCAAACATCTGGATGTGGGTCTGGCTTGTCATGCTAACAATCTCCTGCAAATCCCGAAAAAAGTCTGATAGTTCCTCAGTGACAACTTCACTCAGGGAAGCTGTTAATAATAATGTCACACTCACATTTTTATAGCATCAAATAAATAACTAAAACCTAAAACTAGAAAATAAAATGAACAGTTGAACTTACATTAGCGTGATGAAAACTACCTTATAAGACAAAAAACATCTTTGGAAAAAATGTATTTGAAGTATAATTCAATTATTTAGTTTGTCTCGCATCCCATTGGATTACATGGAGGGGGCAGGGTTTATGAGCTATACTGGATCCAGCCACCGGGGTAGCCATCAACTTTTTGGCTTCACTTTTCAGGACTTGAATGGCTAGCAAACAAAACCATCTCTAGCATTTATTTTGATCATGGCTTCTCTTGAAAAGACGTGTGTGTGCGGAGCAAGGGGTGGTTCGTTGTTGCGTCATCAGGTTCTGCGCTGCTATTGGTTTTTGATTTGACGGAGTTGTCGTAGAAGTCACTGCGCCTCAACTTCTGACACTGCCAGAATTTCATCTGAGGTCAAATTTGATCAAAGACGTCAGATTTTTAGCCTAGGATCAAAGAAATCTTTGTGGATTCTCAGCATTTGTCTCAGACGGCCAATATTGTACAGTGTGGTGGGAAAGTGACGTCAGTGCATACCCTCTACCTATACAAATTAATATTAATTTAGTGAATATAAATATGTGGTCTTAATATGTATATCTTTTTAGCATCAGGAGAATCCTGATCATGATCTCATGATGCCTTCAAATTCTCTCTAGATAAAAAACTAACCGTACTGTACACCGCCCACTGTTTGGCACTACTGTTCATCGCATATATCTTGTTTTTGGATCTGTACATTATGTCTTAAAGTGACAGCAGCCTAATATTCCTGCTATCTGTTTTTAATGTTAATCAAACAACAAAAGACAAGGAAATCACTCACTGCTCTTGACTGGTTAGCTTTTGTAACTTTAATAATTATTAATGTTTGTATAATATATACAGTTAAGATTATATGCAATGTTACTTTACGTTTGCTTTAATGAAAACTAATGTTATACCTACCTGAAAATCCTAAAAAAATAATAATTCATTAGTACTTTGCTCTGTGTTTATTAGTGCTGTTGCTTGTAGTTTGATTATTTGTTCTTATTTTCTTTTTTTATTTGACAGTATTCCTTTTTCCCCCTGAACACAGCACATACCAAACTGGACCAAAATGTTGACCCTAAAACCGTGATAAAACCGAACCGTGAGTAATTTAAACTGTTACACCCTTATTAGATAAGCAGTGCGTTAAGGCGGGCGTACACAGTGTGATTTTTGCTGTTGTACGAACTCACAGACGATTTTTTTTTCTCGGGAGAAACCGCGTGGACATCGTGGATGCTCGTATGGTCGCGGCTCGCACCGTGTGAGAGGAAATACGAGCCGAGCACGTTAAGAGCACCTCCCGACCTTACGATAATTTTTAAACATGTTTAAAAAGTTCGGGGAGTTGGCCCGATTTTTACCAGCATATGGCTGTCCCCTATTGCCAAATCATGCACAAGCACGTCACATAGGCTCAATCTATAAGTATAATTAGCTCAGTGGCTGCAAACATACAGCGTTCACACACACACACACACACACACACACACACACACACACACACACACACACACACACACACACACACACACACACACACACACACACACACACACACACACTTTCTCTCTCTCCCCCTGGTTGTTTCGGTTAAAAGGAATGGCTACTGTTCTCTGCTTTTCAACAAAACATTTGCACATTTTTTCTTTATTTTTTGTATCTGAAGCTATAGCAGCAACATTGAAAGCTCCGGTGTCTGTGTTTAACACGAAAACTCTGGTGTTCGCGGCCGGCTCGTGGTGCAAACAGTCGTGCCGTGTACCAGCTGATTCGATGCGATGATCAAATGAAATGACTCGTAGCGTCTGCAATATCTCACGACCTCCCGAGTGTC
Organism: Pseudorasbora parva; assembly: GCF_024679245.1. Lineage (NCBI taxonomy): Eukaryota > Metazoa > Chordata > Actinopteri > Cypriniformes > Gobionidae > Pseudorasbora > Pseudorasbora parva. Next base: position 42,203,533 of record NC_090184.1, read on the forward strand.
CGAATTCGCACAGTGTACGCCCGCCTTTAGGTTTTAGAACAGCTTTTGTGTTGCTTCATGTTTTGGGAACACACACACAAGATTTTTGGTAGGGCCATGGCCTTTTAAAACTACTTCTTGATGTGCAATAAGTTTGGACGTGTTCCTCTGGAGAGTCTCGAGTTCTTCCGACGTTCCCAAAGTTCTGCAACCTCGCAAGTTCCCTTTTCATCCTGGTTTTAACTGTACCTCGCTGACGTGGGCCATATTCCCAATCTCGGCGCTCTAGATACATTTATTTTTGTCTCGGATGAGGAATATCTCTTTCTGTCGCACACGTGCGTGCATTGGGTAGGAATAAAAGAGTTTTTCGCTCTGACAGGTGGCTCTAGCTGGTGTCGCCGGGCTCTCAGGGGCCCTCCGGAGATCGGGTAATTGCAAGGGGTTGGACCTGGTTCGGTGTCACACAGGTGGCGTGAAACGCAGCCGCTCCGCTCACCTGAAATATTCACGTTCCTCCAGCAGCTCGGCTTTGATCTCCCCTTGCAATCAACAGGGGAGCGGCGGGAGGGGCGCGGGAGGAAGAGAAACAGCACAAACAACAGGAAAAAGGAGCACACCTGAGAAACAAACAGATTGACATTTCTTAAGAGAGAATAAACAATGGCAGGTTATCCGTGTTATCCGCTGCTTGCCATTTTTCACCCCCACCTCCGTCGATTTCTTCTGGAAAGTGGGCCAGCGTTTCTCTCTTTGTGTGCGTGTCGTCGAGACTTTGCAGAGGTAAACTCCTGCTCGACTGATTTGGTGCCGTTTGTTATGGATTGTCAAGTCACTGGCCCCCATTTATATCGCTCTTTTTAACACACTTATATTTACTCCACAATAAATTTTACCAAGACACTTCCCACCCTTTTTTTTTTTTTTTTATAAAGCCGCACGGTGAATTTTTCAATAGTCTTTGCGTTCTTGACTGTTGCTTAATAAACCACAGTGTGAATAAATAAATAAATACCAGAAACCATCACTTATTCTGTGAAAGCTGCAAGAGTTCATCCAGGCCAGTTGTTTTATTTCATTTTTTTTATTTCATGCCAGTAAATGCACAAGCACGAAGTCGGCGGATGTGTGAGATAATGGCTGGTCTGATTGTAACCACAGACTAGAGTGTGAAAAGAACAATGAGCCATTATGATGATGATTAATAATGCGGACTCATTTGGACGTTCATTTAGACGCACGTTTGCACAGAACGGTTTGCTGCACTAATTGGAAGCAACTTTATATAACAAATGTTAAAGAAGGACTAGTTTGAGTGATAAAAGGACAAAGAAAGTTCTGAGTGTTGCTTTGTTTATTACTTTGATATTTGTTGATGGCATCATTTTTTTTATTGTTAAAGAACTGTAATTGTTTTCACTTGTAGAATACATTTTCCTATCCCAATTTAAAGTGTGTTATGTCTGTACTTTTAACACTATTGGGCAAAATTGCAAAAGTAATTATTGTTTCTTGAACACTTTTCCTCTCTGCCATCAGTGCTTTAAAAGAGTTGCATAGTTGGTGTGTTTTTTGTTATAGTGGAATCAACCTAGGAATTACTTTCGCTCATCTCCACAGTTAAGCTGGAATTGGAGAACATATTTTAACATCCAGAAAAATTACACACTTTACCCTTAATGTAGACAGGGAGTGCAGAATTATTAGGCAAGTTGTATTTTTGAGGATTAATTTTATTATTGAACAACAACCATGTTCTCAATGAACACAAAAAACTCATTAATATCAAAGCTGAATATTTTTGAAAGTTTTAGTTTTTAGTTTTAGCTATTTTAGGGGGATACCTGTGTGTGCAGGTGACTATTACTGTGCATAATTATTAGGCAACTTAACAAAAAACAAATTTATACCCATTTCAATTATTTATTTTTACCAGTAAAACCAATATAACATCTCAACATTCACAAATATAGACATTCAAAAACTAAACAAAAACAAATCCGTGACCAATATAGCCACCTTTCTTTGCAAGGACACTCAAAAGCCTGCCATCCATGGATTCTGTCAGTGTTTGGATCTGTTCACCATCAACATTGCGTGCAGCAGCAACCACAGCCTCCCAGACACTGTTCAGAGAGGTGTACTGTTTTCCCTCCTTGTAAATCGCACATTTGATGATGGACCACAGGTTCTCAATGGGGTTCAGATCAGGTGAACAAGGGGGCCATATCATTAGATTTTCTTCTTTTATACCCTTTCTTGCCTGCCACGCTGTGGAGTACTTGGACGCGTGTGATGGAGCATTGTCCTGCATGAAAATCATGTTTTTCTTGAAGGATGCAGACTTCTTCCTGTACCACTGCTTGAAGAAGGTGTCTTCCAGAAACTGGGAGTAGGACTGGGAGTTGAGCTTGACTCCATCCTCAACCCGAAAAGGCCCCACAAGCTCATCTTTGATGATACCAGCCCAAACCAGTACTCCACCTCCACCTTGCTGGCGTCTGAGTCGGACTGGCACTCTCTGCCCTTTACCAATCCAGCCACGGGCCCATCCATCTGGCCCATCAAGACTCACTCTCATTTCATCAGTCCATAAAACCTTAGAAAAATCAGTCTTGAGATATTTCTTGGTCCAGTCTTGACGTTTCAGCTTGTGTGTCTTGTTCAGTGGTGGTCGACTTTCTGCCTTTCTTACCTTGGCCATGTCTCTGAGTATTGCATCTTGGCAGCTGCACGCTTGACTTTTCTCAGTTTACGGGCAGTTATTTTGCGCCTTGGTTTTTCCACACGCTTCTTGCGACCCTGTTGACTATTTTGAATGAAACGCTTGATTGTTCGATGATCACGCTTCAGAAGCTTGGCTATTTTAAGACTGCTGCATCCCTCTGCAATATATCTCACTATTTTTGACTTTTCTGAGCCTGTCAAGTCCTTCTTTTGACCCATTTTGCCAAAGGAAAGGAAGTTGCCTAATAATTATGCACACCTGATGTAGGGTGTTGATGTTATTAGACCACACCCCTTCTATGCACATCACCTAAAATGCTTAATTGGTAGTAGGCTTTCCAGCCTATACAGCTTGGAGTAAGACAACATGCATAACGAGGATGATGTGGTCAAAATACTCATTTGCCTAATAATTCTGCACTCCCTGTAGAAACAACCTGGGTACAGGGAGGTGCCATTCTGGTTAGATTTAAACATTTTATTTGACTGATTTGAGTATTGTCTTGTTGCATTAACTAAAACTGGACAGTGTATGTTTGCAGTAGGATCGGGAGTTTTAAGTGTTTTGAGTAAAGGGAAAGATATGTTCGTGTTTAATGTTTAGTTGTGTTGCATATTTAGAGGATTTGTTTCTCATGTTGACAGTTTTATTCAGCATGCCTACAGACACTGTGTGATTTACTATTTTTATAATTTTTTCCTGATGCTGTTAAGATGGATTGGATCAACAGGAATGCTTTATTTCCAGGTGAAATTCACAGAATAAATAAACAATAATGGTTATTCTATGGCATCACTGCCAAAACACCCTTTGGATCCTTTATTTTTAACCCTCTGGTACTGGTCATGTTGTTTTTTTTTGTTTGTTTTTTTCTCAAGGAAATTATTGTACTACATTTTAGTTTGATTAAATCTTTTATTTAATATTTATTTTTATTTTTAGGGGTTTTTATGAAGCTAAATGATATTTATGCTGTTTTTATTAACTATAGTTATAACCCATTTTTCCCCTTTTTGAGCATGGACCTTAAACAGTCATACATTTTGAATGCTTTAGAGCCCAGACTGAAGTTTTGTCTCTTTCAGTCGAAAAGAAATTAAAGCTTTTGAGGAAAACATTCCAGGATTTTTCTCCATATAGTGGACTTCAGTGAGGACCAACGGGTTGAAGGTCCAAATTCCACTTTCAGTGCCGCTTCAGAGAGCTCGACACAATCGCAGCCGAGGAATAAGGCTCTTCGAAGCGGCACTGAAAGTGGAATTTGGACCTTCAACCCGTTGGTCCTCACTGAAGTCCACTATGTGGAGAAAAATCCTGGAATGGTTTCCTCAAAAATCTTAATTTCTTTTCGACAGAAGAAAGAAAGACATGAACATCTTGGATGACGTGGGGGTGAGTAAATGATGAAGTGAACTACTCCTTTAAAGCAACTTTAAAGGGTTAGTTCACCCAAAAATAAAATTGATGTTATTAACTCCTCACCCTAATGTCGTTCCTCACCCGTAAGACCTCCGTTCATCTTCAGACACAGTTTAAGATATTTTATATTCAGTCCGAGAGCGTATCTAAGTGTATGCACACTATACTGTCAATGTCCAGAAAGGGAATAAAAACATCATCAAAGTAGTCCATATGTGATTCATGATTCGCCAATGTCACGTGATTTCAGCAGTTTGACACGCGATCCAAATCATGAATCAATCTGCTGATACACGACCGTTTGAATCTTTATTTGAGGTTTGAAAACAAACGTGGAAGAGAAGACAATGCTGAATAAAGTCGTAGTTTTTGTTATTTTTGGACCAAAATGTATTTTCGATGCTTCAGGAGATTCTAACCCACTGTTGTCTCATATGGACTACTTTGATGATGTTTTTATTCCCTTTCTGGACATGGACAGTATAGTGTGCATACACTTACATTCGCTCTCGGACTAAATATAAAATATCTTAAACTGTGTTCTGAAGATGAACTGAGGTCTTACAGGTGTGGAACGACATTAGGGTCATTAATGACATCAATTTCATTTTTTGGTGAACTAACCCTTTAAGTCTGTTTTACAGTTCTGTTTGGTGTAGAAATGACTCTCTCCTGTAAAAAATAATGTAGCTCTGACTATGAGCAGTAGGTGGACCGTTTTTCAATCCTTTAAATGACCAGGGGTCTCGACAGTGGCTCTTAACGAGTCGATATTTTCAGTCCCCTGCTGAGGAGCGAGTTTGGTTTAAAACCCTCTGATAGATGGTTGAGGGGTTTTATTCCAGAGCGACAGCACTGCTATCCAAACGTGTACAGAGCAGAAGCTCAGTGTGCGGTCTCCTCCTAACTGTGTTTTGATGAACACAGACGAAGCGGTTATGAACAGAATGTGTGGTTTAGACGAGGTGTTGACGGATTGCGGCGTGCTAGGTGCTAAAACTCCTAAATGAAGTGCAGCGTGACAACTAATTCCTGACGACGTGAGTCACACCTTCCCGATCATTGTAACGCTCGCGCTCGTCTTAAGAGCTGCCACGTTTGTCTACGGAGAGCCGGCTGATGGTTCGGGATTAATTATTCCGAATCATTTCCCAGCCTCTGCTGGCAGGTTTAGAAAGGTGTCAAGATGTGATATTCAGAGACGTTGACCGATAAATTCACACAGTGTTTTAACTCGGTGATGTTCATTTTTATGTGCTGATTGGAAAGGAATATCACATTTTACAGTGTGATTCATTCATTTAATTGACAGATTCCTGATGCACATCTTCTGATGTCACCATTAATTACAAACCGTTTGCTGGACTTTGTGTTATGTGTGACTCTTGTGCACTGCATGATCAATACATTTCATTGCACAGTGGCTGATTTTTGATAGCTTCAGAGACTTGATGGAAGTTTTGGTTACCAGTATGTTTCAGATATGTTCTACCCTTATATCTATTTCTCACAAATTAGAAGCAAATTTGTCTTTTTTATTTTCTTTCATGATTTATTTATACATTTTAAGGTACAGTACAAAAAAAACACAGAAACAGGGAGAGATAAAAAAAGACATTAAAATGTCACAATACACCCGTTAAATGCAACTCTGCAGATTATTCTACAGGTAGTACAGAGTGAGTATCATCATCTAGGTTGGTGATGGGTCTGTGTGTGTCCAAAAGTCGAACACAAAGAGCAAGCTGGAGAGTTTGGACATGCTCATGAAGGGGTTGCCAAAGCTTGACAAAAATAGCGCTATAGGTCGGTGAAGAGACTACCTGATTTTCTCTAGTTTCATGAAATAAAGAACATCTCTTTACACAGCGAGTGTGAGATGGAGGGTGAGGGCTTTTCCAATTCAGCAGAATTAAACACCTAGCCAAAAGAGTTCAAAAGGGGACAAAATCTGAGAAATGAGAAGGCAAAGAGTGGCCAGGCAGGAGAACCCCAAATAAACCAGTAATTGGACAAAGTGGAAGATCCACAGAGGTAATGGCTGACAATAGGGCTGTGCGATATTGAAGAAAAATGTGATATGCAATATCTTGTTAAATAATGCGATACGATATTACTATGAGTGTGTAAAATCTATTTAAATTATATATTTTTTTAAAAATATTTAAAAACGGAGAACTGAAACCATGTGTTTCACATTCTCTCTGGGAAAAGAAAGCATCGCTACAACTTCTGAAAGTAACTAGTGTTTTAGCAAAAATGGATGTCGCAAATCATTCACGTTTCGGTGTGTGTGTCAGTCAGCGCAAGACTGAAGGCTATCAAATAATCTGATAAATACATTTTAGTTTTTCACAAATTATTGCGTTTAATAACTCTTTTTAAAGCTACACTGTGTGATATTTTCCCCCATCTAGTGGTGAAATGGTATATGACCATCCAGTGTATAATAGTTTCTGTTCCTCTTAATTTCGATTTCGTTTCAACTCCTACGGTGGCCGATTTAGTCATGGCTTCCAGTTCAACCTCTTCGGTGAGTGTTGCAAGTGATGAGGTTACTTTTGAAAACTATTATAATTTGCAGTTATTTAATTTGCCAAATGATCTATGATCAAATTAATATATGTAAAATGAATAATAGTTTTACGTTTTCGTTATTTTTTTACCATTTCATTGCTAACATCAGCTATCAGGTTCCAGACGAATGCAAGCTATTCTTAGTAAAGGAACTTTTTTTATCAGTGCTATCGTTATTCTTTATATTGTACAACATCACTAGCGTAAGGCAAACAAATTATAATGCAATTCAAATATTAATCTCATGTTATCCGTCATAGAACACGGATTTATGTTATAAGGTAAACAATACTTTTTCATCATTGACGCGAGGAAAACTATCCTAGACGTCGTTCTAGTGTTATGCTCAGCACACCATGATATAATTAGCCAAGCAACAATAAAAGGCTGAATTAATATTACCTGTCGAGAAGAAAGCAGGAAACGTCGGCGTTCTTTTTAAAATCGTTGCTCCTCATGAGCTCTTTCCATCTTGGAAAGGCCACTCCAATATTTACTTTTGTCTTGTTGATTTGCCCGTTGCGTTGCCGTCTTAATTCTCTTTTCCGCTTCCTTGGCGACTCTGATACATATCCAGCAATGCTACTAGGTCCCCGACCCGGGTCGAATTCGGTAATCAATTCCGGGACGTGGTTGCTTTCACACAGAAGGCGACCCGGCAATGTTCCGGGAATATTGTGGGTCCGAAGTGCATTTAGAAAGGGGCTTAAGAGTGATCCTCCATCATCATAAAGCAGCCTCAAGCAATCCTCCTCTTCACATTCGACACGGTGCCATCGAGTGTAAAAACGCGAAAAGCATAGCTTGAATTTACGGGTATGTCCCTCTTTGGCAAATGTACTTTCAAGATGGAGGAGCAACATGGCGACCGCCATCCGAACCCCTAACACTTATGCATTTTCAATGGTATATTATAATATTACGAGAATGCATTATTACTTGAAAGAAGTAAATATACATTAATGAGCACATATATTTTTGAAAGAACTAAGTGATTTTAGCTAAGAATAAACTAAAAAAGTTACACAGTGTAGCTTTAACATCAAGCAAGTCCTATAAGTACACTGTAAAAAATTTGTGTTGGTTTTTGTTGGTTTAACTTTAAAAAGTAAGTAACCTGGTTGCCTTAAAATTTTGAGTTTATTGAAATTAAAAATTTGAGTTGATACAAAGGAAATTTGTTTAATAAATAGAAACTCAAAATAGTTTTGTATCTGAACCACATAAAAAATGTGATAAATCATGAAAATAGCACAATTTGGCATGTTTCACTGTGTCATCAGAAATAAAACACACACATTATTACCCAATATACTTACAAAATCTTTTAATAATCCTTTAATAAAGGTTGTTGAATCTCAAAATTTTTTTATTGTATTAACTCAAAATTTTAATTTCAATGAACTCAAAATTTTAAGGCAACCAGGTAACTTTTTATCTAAATAATTTTTTACATTGTAACAGTCATGTGCCCAGTCTATTCTCTGCTCTATGCGTTGACCTAAAACGGACACTTTTCACAATGTTGAAGTGGCCTATTAAAATCATTCAGATATTGCGAGCCATTGCGATATACATATTGCGATGTACATTTGCGATATTCCGATAATTTCGATATATTGCACAGCCCTACACTGTGAAAAATAATTGTTGGTTTTTTGTTGGTTTAACTTAAAAAAGTAAGTAACCTGGTTGCCTTAAAAAATTTAGTTTATTGAAAGAAAAAATTTGAGTTGATACAATGAAGGAAATTTGTTTAATAAATAGAAACTCCAAATATTATAGTATCTGAACCACATAAAAAATGTATCAGTCATGAAGTCATGAAAATAGCACAATTTGCCATGTTTCACTGTGTTATCAGAAATAAAACACACGCACTTACCCAATATGCTTACAACATCTTTTAATATTTGAATAAAGGTTGTCGAATCTCAAAAAATGTTCATTGTATTAACTCCAAATTTTAATTTCAATGAACTCAAAATTTTAAGGCAACCAGGTAACTTTTTTTCTAAATAATTTTTTACAGTGTAGCTGACAAAGAAAAACAATTGCCTTCAAAAGGAAGACAGAGCAGGACCAGGATATGAAGTACATTGGCTGAACCAGAATGACACCCGTCACATAAATAGACGGGTAAACGTGAGCTAGCCGTGTCTTAGACCGGTCGGCCCTATGAACCACTCTGCTCTGTATGAGCCTGTGACTTACACAAAGAGAGGAGGAGTAAACCCTGTTCAACTGCCTTCTGTTTCTCCTCATTAATGTCAGTACAATGTGTCATTTTTGACATACAGTAAGAGAACTGGAGACACTCTATAGAAGAAAAGGTTGTATATGGTTGTATAACTTAAAGGGTTCTGTCAGACGCTTCATAAAGAAGCTTTTAGGGGTTCCCATCATGGGATAACTTTATGGATTCAGTTTAAAAATGCCTCTTATGTTATTTTAAATGCTCATGATTTGTCTCCTACAAAGACAATAACTTTATTTAATGTGATCTTTTGACTTTGTAACCTTACGGACGTTTACATTACACACTGCATGAAAGGGAATATTCAGAAAAACATATAGAGGCACTTTAATTACTTTTTTTATTTTTTGAGTTTTAATTCATTTTTTTATTTTTGTTATGAATTAAACCACTCATAAACATACTTGAACTGAAAAACTGAAATAACCTGATGAGTTAAACATGAAAGTATTATGCAATCAAACCTTTTTGGCATAAAGGTTCTTTAAGATTAGTCACGAACCCTATGGATCAGAACCCCGTGGAAAGAGTATAGGAGCTCTGATCATTTGAAGAGCAGTGTCTGAGATCACACTGAGCACAGTTTGAGACATTGCTGATGACGTCCAAACCACTAGAGGAGACACACGTGAGGTTACCGTTCATTTCTTTATCTCAAAGCTCTCTAGAAGAAGCAGTTGAGATATTAAAAAGATCTCATTTGTGATTTAGCTCTCCTACGGGTAAATAAATGATACCAGGAGAGCTGAAGTGCATGGCAGCTCTGAGCACGTCCAGCAGGCCACTTTCCTCTTTCCTGTCCAAGTCAGGGCAGATAACGGCTCATCTTCCATCTCTGCCATGGACACCCGCCAGAAACGGCCCTATCCTGGATCTCTCCCAAACAAACACAAAAAAGGAAAAAGCGTAGAGAAGTGCTGTTGTTTTTGTCCGTGTCGTGGGGTTTGAGGGGGTGGGGTTGGTGCCAGTATTAATGCGGGGGCCAGACTAGACTCCAGCGATGGGCCGTATTGATTGTGTTGATTTGATTCATTGATCGATCTCTCCTCTCGAATGTGGCGTCTGAGAAGCGGCACTAATCTGAAACAGCTAAGGACAAATCTTCTGCCTTACACACAAACGGAGGAGATAAGAAAACGTATGAAAAGAAACTGCACTTATCTAAATCATAGACTAGCCCTTCTGCTGTCCCTCTGTGTGTGTGTGTGTGTGTGTGTGTGTGTGTGTGTGTGTGTGTGTGTGTGTGTGTGTGTGTGTGTGTGTGTGTGTGTTGGATGCATGCTGCATGATAGGACCTTCTCTTTCCACGCTGATGTTTATATTCGTGCGTTTCTCTGTGTGTCTGTGTTGTGTTGGATAATGTGCATGTAGATGCGTTTTTCTGTAGAGCTTCCATTCCACCATGTTTGTATAATATGCATGCAGGGCTGCATAATTGCATGCAAATGCATTGTTGCTGTAGATATGATTTGCAGAGTATGCATGCTTAGCTAATGATTCTATAGTATTTTTTGAATATCAAACATGCAGTGTTGCATATCTGCATATACACCTTTTTTATAATATATGCATGTGGGTTGCATATCTGCATGCACAGATATATGTTCCTGTAAATAGCATTTATATGCATGACGCCCATGCAGGGTTGCACATCTTCATGTTGATGGATTTATTTTCTTCTATAAAGTGCATGCAGTGTTGATCCTGTAGATACTATTGTCTGTATAATATGCATGCATATGTAATGGTCCTGTAAAAAAATGCATGCAGGGTTGCATGTCTGCATACACGAGTTACGGTCCTGTAAATATTTTTGTATAATGTAAATGTAAGGTCGCATATCTGTATGCATAGGTAATGGCTCTTGTCTGTTTGAGTCTTGTGTGTGTGTGTTGGATGCATGGTTGTATTATTCTCTTCCGCACTGATGTTTGTATTTGTGTTTATTCTGTGTGTCTTTGCACTTTAGATATGATTTGGTTGTATAACGTGCATGCAGAGTTGCATATCTACATGCATAGGTAATGGCCCCCGTCTGCGTGAACCTTTTGTGTTTTTTTTATGACCGTGTGTGTGTGTGTGTGTGTGTGTGTGTGTGTGTGTGCAGCAGGGGTTTAGAGGCAGCGCAATCACCAGGCAGAACAGAGTGGATCTATAAATTGATGGAATTCAAAGCCTGCAGCATCGATTACCATTATAACAAACAGCCGAGCCCAGAACGTCTGATTATTTTTAGACAAAGATTCTGTGCTCTCAGCAGCAATTCTGCTGATGCTGTCACACTCGCAGACATCTGCCTATGATTGCAATTAGATGGGATACAAAAAGAAAAATAATACCTCCATCTGCATTTTTTCCCCCTTGTTTCCCATAACCACCCACTTTTTTTCAGTTCATTTCTGCTGGTCAAAACTCTCTGGCTCACTGGTTGAGAACTCTCTTGCTTTTCCCACATGTCAAGCTCCTCTCTTCCCTGGCCTGCTGTCATCAGCGAGAGGTGCCATAGATTCTGTGGTAATCGATGGTAAAGATTTTTTCGAGCTCTATAGTGAATCTGAAGGTTATATCTTTGTATTCTAACAGTCTGTGTGTTTACAGTACTCTTTTTCATTTGTGGCCCTTCATTGCTTGTCTGGTTATTGCAGGCGACAAGCTCTCAGATGTGATTTAGTTAACCCCTAGTTATCTGTCCTTTTCTTTTTGGTGCTTTTATACGTCTCAGTCCCTTGTAGACATTCGATTCAATGTCAAGTTCAACCGTCGGCTTCTCTCGCCTCCTTTGCATATCCAAATGGGCGGCTCAGCGGAGTCAGTCCACTGCACGTGAACATTAACGCCTCAGCCAATCAATTTTCCTCCCTGGATGCTGGCCTCAGCAGGGCTGGTTTAGCTTAGCCCCGCCCCCCGTGACATCTGCAAAGCTAACTCATCAATTACAGATGGATGTTTGACTGGCACAGGCGTAATGACAGGGACTCAATATTGACCCAGCTGCCCACCACATCCTGAAAATACAGGCCTGATTGCCTTTTCCAAACCCTTAAAACGTCGAACATTTGACTGAAGATGTCTTCTTTTTACACACAAGTGTGGCTTTTTTTCAATACTGTTCAATAGTGACATTTCTTTGTGGTTTCCTGGAACTAGGATCTGATTTAAAGGGCCAGTTCACCCCAAAAAAGAATTTTCTGTTGCTTTTATAGAACAAGAAAATGTATATAGATATAACTAGTTATATATAGATATATATAGATATAGCTATAAATGAATATAAGATATAAACTAAAAGCATTCAAGTTAGATATTGATTAGCATGTTGACTTCAGATGAGTAATAATATACCATACGAAATGTATGTACTTTTATTATATTTTATGTTGTTTTTTGTATTTTATAATATTTTATGTTGCCTCTTGTGTGGCTCTTTCTATCTTCGATCTAAAAATCATCCACTTATTCTGTTACTCTTGTGTTTCACAGAACAGAGAAAGTCACACAGGTTCAGAACAACATGGTACATTGACATGATTTTCATTTTTGTGTTGAAAAAACTTGCTTTATGATCTGAACTTGACCTAATCTCCATACATCAATATTGTGTGCCACCATTTTGTGTGTACATTTTTAAGCCATGGTGATTATGATGATTACTATTATTATTATTATTTGTTGTTGCTGTATTTTTTAAATGTTCTCAAAATATGCAAATGTTATTATTAATATAATAAAGAAAGAAATTAGGCTCAAAATATTAATTTGATGCCACTAAGGGAAAGGTTCAAATTAGATTAAACGAGGGAATTGATAAGTGGAAATAGGAGGCATTTTTAATGACTTGAGTTGTTTATCATGAAAGTTTTTCGAGCGTAACCCAAAGCGAGTTTAGATGGCTCATGTCAGACTGCAGTTCATGCTTCTTATGAGTACTGTAATTTTCCTGCTTGGAATGACATTGACTAACATGGATCATCACCTGCTGAGCACGCTTGCATTAACAGGCGTCTCAGAGCCTGGGTGCATCATGGGTAGCAGAGAAACTGGGAAGAAAAAGGGCTTTTGGCAAACGCCGCTGTAGCATCAGGTGGGTCTGATGGCTGTCTGAGCACAAATGAACAAACATTTAAAAAAAACAACAGAAGTGAAGCGTGCTGCAGTTTGTTCTTGAAAGGTGAGCGTGAGCAGGTTTATTTCCAGCGCCCGCTGATATCGTGTCTCTGTAGACGATGCAGGGAGCAAAGATGCTGTTTGTGATGTGTCAGATGTCAAAACTATTAATAAAAAAAGCTTTTCCTTTTGTATTCTCCTACTGTTAGTGCTGCTAAAACTTAAGCACAAGTTTCTGTAAATGCTTGTTGGCGGTGAAGTTTGTGCTCAGGCAATTAGCCGTGTTTGCTTCAGTATCGCGAGTTTGTTCAAATCCTTAATCATTATTAAACTTCATTGTATAACTCATCCTGCACTGCTTGTGCTATAGATGCTGCTCAAATCATGTGTTTTTTTGTAGTTGTTGTTGTTGCTGTAATTAATACTTTTTCTAATTAATCTGATTTCTGACTTTTGCCTGGCAGAGGAAATTGACTTTTTTAAATTTGGACCACTAAGTAACAACACATTAAAAGTCACTCATAATAGCTTAGAGAGCATCAAAATAAAGCTGCTTTATTGGCATTGATGGAAAACCTTTAACATTCATGGAACCTTTCCATTCCACAAAAGATTCTTTGGATTATTAAAAATGTTCTTTACAATAAGAAAAAAAATGGAAAAAATATTTTTGAAACCAATATTTCAAGAGTGCAAGTGACCCAGAAACACAAACAGGCCGTCCACACTTTTTCTTATATTCTTCAGAAAATGTAAAAATCGAATGGTTTTAAAGCTACACTGTGGTATTTTCCCCCATCTAGCGGTGTAAAGCTATATGACCATCCAGTGAATAATAGTTTCTGTTCCTCTCAGTTCCGATTTCGTTTGAACTCCTACGGTGGCCGATTTAGTCCAAGATTAACATGGCTTCCAGTTCGACCTCGTTCATGACTGCCATCGAGTATTAAAACGCGAAAGGCGAAGCTTGAATTTACGGGTATGTCCCTCTTTGGCTAATGTACTTTCAAGATGGAGGGACAACATGGCGACCGGCATTCGAACCCCTCACCCGTATGTATTTTCAATGGCATATTATAAACTTACGAGAATACTTTATTACTTGAAAGAAGTAAATATACATTAATGAGCACACATATTTTTGAAAGAACCAAGTGTTTATAGCTAAGAATAAACTAAAAAAGTTACACAGTGTAGCTTTAATGCATGTTGAGTGTGTGTAGACACTAAACATTTTACATTACGTACTGCAACATTCAAGTAACTAAAGTAAAAAAATCATTATAAATGAAAAAAAAGAGCTGATGTGTATTTTCCAAACACACTGTGTTCTACATATTTATTTAGAATTAGGGTCATGCCGTTTAGCACACCTGCTCTTCTAGATAGACGACCCCTCTTTATGCACTAGTCACCTTCATTAATATAGCACTTTATACAAAACAGCAGAGGTGTAAAGAGTGCCTGAAAACCATACTTGAGTAAAAGTACAGTACTTGAGTACATATTCCTTACAGCGAAAAGGACTCCATTACAAGTCACCAATTCCAATACAATGGGGGTATCTCACACAGTTTCTGTCAAACTCATGTCAATCTGGAGTACCAATAGAGTAGTATTGCATACTTCATATGCAATAAATGCATTTACTTAGGGTGGCAGTGGCTCAGTGGTTCATGTAGATTGTCTACAAACCGGAAGGTTGGTGGTTCAATCCCCGGTTCCAGCTGACCAAGTGTCGAGGTGTCCATGAGCAAGACACCTAACCCCAGCTGCTCCCGATGAGCTGGATGGCGCCTTGCAAGGCTGACACCGCCGTCGGTGTATGAATGGGTGAATGTGAGGCAAGATGTAAAGCGCTTTGGATGGCCATGGGTCTGTTAAAAGCACTATATAAATGCAGTCCATTTTACCATTTTTCATATCTCTGAATAGTCTTTAGTTTTATCATGTGTATAAAAGATAGGCTGTACTGAGTCTTTCACAATA
Organism: Pseudorasbora parva; assembly: GCF_024679245.1. Lineage (NCBI taxonomy): Eukaryota > Metazoa > Chordata > Actinopteri > Cypriniformes > Gobionidae > Pseudorasbora > Pseudorasbora parva. The sequence goes on from NC_090184.1 coordinate 42,218,586, forward strand.
AAACCGAGCAGCTGGAGGCGTATCATGTGGGCGGAGCTAAAGAGGCCAAGTTGATGTTAATTACTTGATGTGCACTTGCGCGCCGATAGCCAACAACACACTCAGACTTTTGAAACAGTTTTCCTCACCGTCTGCGGTTCCAACACATGACCATGAACCTTTATCGTTGGGGCCGCTCCACTTTCAGCATTAGCCAATCTGCAAATTGTTTATGAACTAGGCTTTGTTTATAAAACAATCATCGCCTAAATGCAGGAACAAACAAAAACACCTGCGCAACTCCGTTGCTGCTCCGGAAAAACAAACTTCATCCACTGTCCCCTTAACACTGGGTTCTTTGGGAAGCTGAACAGGGTTGTCTTGCCCTGACAAAAAAAAAAAACCCACTTTTATTTCTTTTTTCAATGTCACCAAAAAACCCACTTCTTTGGTGACATTGTTGATTTTGTGAAGTCCCGTGACCTGTGCAGTGCAGCCAATGGCTTTCCTAAAGCCAAGCAAAGTGCGTTGATGGGCGTGCGTTTCCTCTCTCGCTCTGGTCGACAGGTGTGTGTGCGCCCTTCCGGGAGAAGTGCCCGTACAATGAAATTCAGCACTTGTTGACGTCGTCACAGGCCTATACTAAACTTTCTGACTGAAAGGAGTATTTTTGGCACATCAAACGTCCAACTTATTTTCTGAAACTTTGGCGATGTTTAGCATGGGATTCCAAGTCTTTAACAGTGTAAAAAATCTCAGAATGCATGAAATAGCATTATAACCTCCCTTTAAAATATCTGATTTCAACAGTATTTAACTCATACTAAATATTGACTCAACGATATCCTCGACATCTGGGAGACATACCAGTGAAAATTCAACAGAAGCTATTGATTGGTAAGATTAAAAATCATGTTTATTTTCTAAAATCAAAATAAAACTAAACACCTCAATAATAAAATAAATCAAAGTCGACACATTAACCTCTTAAACGTCTACAAACTTTTTTGTCTCAGTTAAGCTCAAGTGCACAAAAAGTAAACCAATATCGTTCAATAACATCTCATCAATATAGCAGATAAATAAAACAATGTATATATAAAATAATGTATAATCTGCTATATTGATTATAAAATAATCAATATAGCAGATAAATAAAATAATGTTAAGTAAAATAGTCAAAGTCTACTTGCACTGGATGTGCTGGTTTCGGCCTCAGTCATGTCCTCATCTCATCAATCAGACACCAGCGAGTCATCGACTCCCAGCTAATCTCACATTCATGTAAAGGAGCCCTGTTGACATGTTTGGGTGAGTAAAGGCAAACCATATAAGATGCTGTTGTAAATTCAGTGTTGATTCAGTTCTGTTGTAAAGATCATCAGTTATTAAATTAGGCTACATTCAGACTGTTAGTCCAAATCCGATTTTTACTCGATTGAAATCCGTTTAACACATCCTTTTCGAGCTACATTCATGTGTGGTTTGAAACCTGATTCACAAGGTTTATGTGACATAAAGCGTAAACGTCAGATGTTGTTAAAGGAAACGTGCTGAAATACGCAACCGAAACTAGGTTTTGTTGTTGCAAAGTGCCGGTCAAGCAGAAAATTACAATTTAACGAAGACTCATTCCAGCCTCGTAAGGTTCAGCCGCTGCCTCAGAAGACGCAGTATCAGTGCGCGGCAGCCACCCATTGTCATGTTGTAAATAAGACAACATCTGTATTGCAAACTCCTCCATGCTGCGTTTGTTGTTGTAGTTTTTGAAATCGAATTTCTGATTGGTTTATAATTCTTTCGGCTGCATGGCAATGCAGTTTGCTGTAATTTTGCCAATAACGATTGTTCCACCAACCAACTACCAGTTTTATTATTAATCTATTTAATCTAATCTACAGCTCTATTAATCTAGAGATATGTGACGCAGTGTTTCCTGACCATGCCTGTATTATTTGAGACTACTCTTGCCTGTCATACAGTTAAACCTCGCGCTATTGCACGGCGCTGTCGCATGATTAACCCTTCCACTGCTGTTCAGTTCTCAGTTGCTTTTAGTCATCATTCCTCAGTCTGTATTGAACACAGATGAGCTTAGCTCATGGTTTCACTCCACCTCCCAAACTGTTTTAGACACTGTGGCTCCATTAAAATCTAGGCAGCCTAAAACTAAACCTGAGCCAGAGGTGGACAAAGTACACAACTCTATTACTTGAGTAACAGTAAAAGTACTACTGGTCAAATATTACTCTGTTACAAGTGAAAGTTGTCAAAACAGATTTTTACTTAAGTAAAAGTACAGAAGTATTTGTTTTCAAAAGTACTTAAGTATCAAAAGTAAATTTCCTTTTTTATGCCAATGCATTATTTTATTATTTTTGTATAAATGCACACTGTCATCATGGTTTAAGCCAGTCAGGGATGCTCCATCTGACGTACTAGCATACGACTAACTTAAACTCATTTAAATACTTGTATATAAGTTACAAAACTCTTTACAAAGCTGCTGTCACTTTAAGGCTGAATGCACGGATCCAATACACTGATACACATCTGATATTCTCCCAACTTAACCATTCTCTTTCTCACATATGTTTATATTTTTAATATTTCATAAGACATGCACCAAGTGTATGCCAACTAAACTAATCTTTTTTTTTTTTAAACTGAAACATACTTTCAAAGTATGGCTATGGGTGCACACACTTGTGCCTAAGAACCGTCTTCTTCCATTTTGCTATGAACTGATCGGTGTTCAAAAAAAGTTGGGAAAATGTATATGACCCTATAAGAGTGATTTCAGATTGTTGTCTACAACAACATTAACAAATATCTTTTTAAAGAAGGAAAAAATCATCCACCGACTTTCAGAGCTGCAACAGAAACGACTTTCAACCTTGATAGAAATGTAGTGGAGTAAAAAGGACGATATTTGTCTTTCAAGTGTAGTAAAGTAAAAGTCATAAGTTTCCTGAAAAAATAATACTCCAGTAAAGTACAGATACTCAAAAAGTCTACTTAAGTACAGTACTCAAGTAAATGTACTTAGTTACTGTCCACCTCTGACCTGAGCCCTGGATAAATGACATGACTCATGCTGCCAGACGTGAGTGCCATAGAGCTGAGATATATTCAAGCCGATAGATAATGTATTATTTCCTTATTGTTTTTTTAATGAGACTCTAAAAATGTTATCAAAATTTGTATTTATCAGCCATATATCGCTTATCACTTTCGTATATAAAGAATTATCGGTATCGGCCAAAATGTTCAGACCAGTGCATGGCTACTGTTAAGCACCACAAACTCATTGTTGTCACTCAGATGTTCCTCCATGTAGAAGTTCTCATCCGTCCGTCAGTCAGAGAGATTAGCAGCCCACAGTCTGCTTACAGCTAATAGAGGTTAAATGAACCATCACAGGCCACCAAACTCTTCCTGGCCCTGAATAATTATGGCTTAACTGCACTCTGTAAATGAATTCTGTAAAAAAGATAATTGGTGATCACGTTGATCATTGGTGTTTCTACTTTAGTGTCTTGCTAGATGTGCAGATCTTAAAGGAATAGATGCGGTGATGATGATCCTCTGGAGGTCAAAAAAATACACTTTACTGTGTGTCCCGGAAACACGAACTGGCCATCCAGATCCTCACCGTCGCCATCACTCTTGTGAAGAAAAATGAAGAGTTTGAAAAGCATCCAAGCAGTGGCGCAGAAAGCCATGCCGTAAATCTGGGGCTGCGCTACAGCTTTTGTCCTCAGGAATTCTTCCTCTCCCATTAGATAATTTTCTAAATTGCCTTTAAGTAAGAGTACAGATTAATTAAAATGTAGTAAATTTAATTTTATGTCATGTACAAATTTGGTACAGTAATTGAAAAGCCCTCTCCCTTAATTTTTTTTTCTTCTTTTTAATAAATTTTTTTTTGTTTGAACAGAAAGACCTTTGACTGTGAGAGAATGTGGGGACAGAGACATGTAGTACGTTTATATATTTAAAACAAGTTTGGGGTTGCAAAGATTTACTTTTCTTTTGCTCAACAAGCATTGATAAAACAGTAAAAACAGTAATATTGTGAAATATTTCTAGCATTTTTAATAGATGTTCTCTATGTGAATATATCGTTTAAAATGTAATTTATTCCTGTGATCAAAGCTGAATTTATCATCATTACTCCAGTCTTCAGTGTCACATGATCCTTCAGAAATCATTCTCATATGAGGATTTGATGCTCAAGAAACATTTAGGATTATTATCGATGTTGAAAACAGTTGTGCTGCTTCGTATTTTTGTGGTAAACCATGATACCATTATTTCGATGAATATAAAATGTAAAAGATTGTGTAAATATATAGTTTGGCAAGGAAGATCAATACCTTGGTTCAAGATCAAAAAAAGAAATGGTGTAACTGTTATGCCAGAATGTCTGAAAAAAACATGTTATTGTGATGGTACATGCACAAAAAACAGCATTACTTTTTCTCATATCGATTTTGAGTGCCGACTCCTCTAAAGTCGTCCTTGCCCATATTTCAGTCTTTCTGCTCACCAGATCAACTGCATAAGATGGATATTGGTGAATATTCAGCGTTCCTGTGCATGTTCTCTCTCTCTCTCTCTCTCTCTCTCTCTCTCTCTCTCTCTCTCTCTCCTCCCATGACTGTTGCAGAGGTATTGATTATTTTGGATTCTGATTATCTAAAAGGCCTTCTGCTACTGTAGGCATTGGATTTATTTTGGTTTAATTATTAATGGGGCTGAGCTTACAGTAAGCAGTCGCCTTCTATCAGATCATGACGGATTACATGGTTAATATTCAACAGCGTATATTTATTTATGTATGTACTAAGCTGTATATATGAGTGTTGGCAGGCCTCTCTAAAGCATCTCTCTCTCTCTCTTTCTCTTTGTCTCTGTAGAGGGAGCTAAATTCAGTGGCGGCACAACTAGCGGGCCGACAGGAAGAGAGCGAGGACTCCCATAAGCACCTGGTGGAACTGAGCCGTGAATTCAAGAAAAATGTCCCAGAGGTGAGTGGGAGAGTGAGAAAGGGTTTGGAGTGTGGGTGTGTGTGTTGGAAAAGTCTTACGGGAGACGTTCATCTACGTTTTTTTGACCTTATCTGAGATAGCAACCAAGTTTAGCTTTTTTGACCCTCTACTCTGCCTTTTTGTCTGCTCCTCCCCTCATTTTCTGCATTCCTTCTCTTGTCTGAACTCCTCCTCTTCTCATATATTAGAACATTTTGATCCGTAAAAGCCATGTGACTCATTATTCTGGAGCAGTAGGAAATGACATCTTGACAACTCTGATTTTGACACTAACAGAGGTGGAAAGAGTAACAAAATATTCTACTCAAGTAAAAGTACTGTTACTTATTAAATTTTACTTAAAAGGGGGGGGGGGGGGGGGGGACACTAAAGCCTAGTTCAGACTGCACGATTTTCAAACTCGTCGGGTCACTGCTCTATTCACACTGCATGACTATCTGGGGTATCATTCAGTCACTGCTGTGTTCACACTGCACGATGGTTTGACGACAGAGGAGTTCACACTGCATGACTGAACAAGAGGAAGAGTCGCCGACAACTCTCTCCCTCTCCGGTGCGCAAACTACGTTTCCCAACTACACGTGCGATGTGACAAGTAAACAACGCGAGATCACACGTGCGTCAGACCGGAGTTCTCGCGCGAGACTTTGAATTGTTATTTAAAATGATAAACTGCACAACGTTTGCTTCAAACTGTATGTGCGCTGATTTGTGGAGAAAAAGAAAAAAGATTATGGCGGAAGAAATTGTTGGAGAGACAGAGGGAGCCAGGATTTTGTTCTGCAAAGACAGTTTGAGGTAAATAAATAATTATTTAATGTGCTGCTGCTGTGGCTGGATGTGCAAATGTTTGGGCTTTGTTTCTGTTTGATAGAATTGTAAATATATCTATTAAAATACTGATATTCTGCTCTATAACTCCCCCCTGAACGTCCTGCTGCCCTGTATCTCAGTCTCTCATTGGCTGTCGGTCATCGCCGATGTAATTTTCAGTCAGAACCCTGTTCACACAGCAGGAGTTTGAATCGCCGACAGGTCCAGATATTTAGCATGCCAAATATCTCACAGGCGTCGGCGACTCGTCGGCGATTCTCTCTGATCGCGTCTTTGATTATTCACACTGCGTGATTGTCACTCGCGTGCACGAGCACCGATTTGCCTATGATCTCGGGCATTTGTCGGCGATTTCGCAAAACCTGTCGGCGACTCAAAATCGGGGCAAAAATCGGGCAGTGTGAACTAGGCTTAAGTTTCAGTCAATCTCATGTCAATCTTGAGTACCTGTAGAGTAGTATTGCATCCTTCATATCTCCGAAAAGTCTTTAGTTTTATTATATTTATAAAAGAAATATGGACTGGACCGAGTCTTTCCGGAAAAAAACGAGCGCCTGGAGCAGGGTATGTGAGCGGAGCGGAGTGGGAGTGGAGCGAGGAGTGGAGCGGCGTGATTTTGCCTGGAGCTAGGAGCGTTTTTTTTAAAAGTCGGAGCGTCACAGTTTTCACGCGCTCCGTGAGCGCTCCACTACCGCTCCATCACGAGCACAACTCATGTTAACGCCCATAATGCAAATGCATTATAGCGTGAACAAATTCACATGTTGTTAAGCACGGTTAAACGCCACTGACAGAAAGACGGATTTTCTGAAATACTACCTTAAAGAAGGTGAACAAAAATACAAATGTATCTTAAAAGGTAAAGACGACAAAAGAGAATGCCAGTGTGGGGAGGTGATTAAAACTACAAAAGGTTCCTTGTGGAATCTAAAAAGGCACGTGTCAAGGAAACATGATAAGGTGTTCCACTCACATTTGGAAAGAAAATCTAAAGGTTGGTAATACATAGCCTATCAGCTATGTATTACATTCATCTGCAGCACTAGACGTAAAAGGAGAAGTCGAACGATACCTCGCAATGCCAAGAGTGAACCCCGATGTTGACATCCTTAGCTTCTGGAAGGACAACTCCATTATTCTGCCCCAACTTTCACAAATGGCAAGACGAATATTTAGCATCCCCAGCGGCTCAGCCAGCGCAGAAAGGGTGTTTTCTATTGCTGGCCTGATGTCCAGCACGAATCGCATGTGCTTGACACCTGCCACTCTACAAAAGCTTGTTTTTCTGAAAGTGAACGCAGCATTGGATATATAGTTTTGATGATTACAAATTCAACCAACCAACTAACATTTTTGCTGTTCAGATAGGCTAATTACAGTTCTGAATGTTAATGCCTAAGTAGACAATAGCCTATTATTTATATATATATATATATATATATATATATATAATTTTTTTTTTTTTCTGTTGGAAATTTAACTTATTTTAGTTTGGTGATTTATTATTTTTTAATTAATGTTTTTCGTTTGCTCATTGATGTAGGCTAATTTAGCCTCATCCAGCATTTTGTTTTATTTAAAATTTGTTCAAAAGTGAGCAACTGATAGCCTAATTTACTAGCTTACTATTATTTATTAGCTTAATATTACTGTTCCAATAAAGAACGTTGATGTTTTCCACCTAGTATTGTGTATTTATTTTACACTGAATGCATCTTTGAATCTGCACAGAGGTTTGTGATATTTAAAACAAAGAAAATAATGAAAATGTACAGTGGAGCGTTAATAAGGCACCATTTTTCCATGGAGCGAACACGGAGCGAGGTTTAAGTGAGGAGGGAGCGGGGAGGGAGCGAGGAGCGGAAAGTGATAAACCCGGAGCGGAGCTGGAGCAGAGTGATTATGAAATGCTTTGAGCGCGGAGCGAAAATTCTTGCCGCTCCACTCCGCTCACATACACTGGCCTGGAGGCGTATCATGTGGGCGGAGCTAAAGAATGACGAGCGCGAAAAGCGGTGACGTCCTCAAGCGTGGATGAACCCATGGCTATCGATGTCAGCTAATAGATATATGATCCAGAATCATTCGGAGGTTGAAATAAATTGAACAGGAGAAACAGCAACAGCAGGACGTCCGTCTCTGTGGTATGGACTGTATTTAGTGGCCTGTCAACATTTGTGTGTGTTTACTCGCAGTTTATGAGGACATGATTCGGTTTATGGACTATTGAATGCGACTAAACCTTAGCAGTAGCAAGCAAAACGGTTTTGCACGTCAGACTAGTGTAACGTTATACAGAGAACAACAATGGAGTAACCGTTAGCGCATTTGAATGACGAAGCACGCGATCGTGTCGTTTACTGATGTTTACTCATGCGACGATAAGCAACAGCACAGACATTTGAAGCAGTTTTACTCACCGGCTGCTTCCAAAGCAGGACCGAACCTTTAATGCTGGGACCGCTCCGTCAAAAACACACTTCTTTGGTATGATTTGGTGAAGTCCTGTGACAGCAGTGACCGAAATCCACTTTGCGACGCGACTGAAGCGTGATGTTGTGAAGCTTCCCGTCATTTCTGAGTTCAAATCGGTTGAAATGCAGCGCTGCCTTCCCGGAATGCTGTGCTGAAGCGTTGAAGTCGCTCGACGTCACCCATAGGAATAAAGTGGAGCGCGGCGCGGAGTGTTTATGGGCGTGCATTTCCTCTCTCGCTCTAGTCACGTGCGCGTGCGCGCACCCTACCGGGAGAAGAGCCCATACGGCCCATACAAGGACCTTCCGCTCTATTAACGTCAAACCGAGCCATACTCGAAAAAAAACTCTCCGAAACTTGTGAGAAACCGGAAGGAGTATTTTTAACACAGAAATACTCCATCAAACGTCCAACATTAGTTTTTGAAACTTTGTCTATGTTTAGGATGGGAATCCAAGTCTTTAACAGTGTAAAAAGCTCAGTATGCATGAAACAGCATTTCACCCCCCCCTTAAAAGTACAAGTAAAATTACTGGTCTAAAAATGTACTCAGAGTAAAAGTTACTTAGTAACTTTTTTTAAACTCTCCCCTGTAGGGTTGTGATAGAATGAGATTTTCACAATATGACAACTATCTCAGAAAACATCACGGTATTAAACAATTATCATCCAAGTGGATGCTGCACACTGGTGGTGGTTGAGGAGAGATCCCTGACATGAGTGTGAAGCGCTTTGGGTGTACAGTAGTACATATGAAAGCGCTGTATAAATGCCTAATTCATTCATTCATTCATTCGTTATTGTACCTATTATTAATGATTTTATATATTAAATGTTTATTATAACTAGTTAAAATGATGTTAAATGAATAAAGATGATTGGTCTTTTTTTTTATTTGGTTGAACAAATGCTTTATTATAACAAACTTAAAACCATTTATTTTGTTTATTAAAATGTCACTAAAACATGTCTAATAAACTAAATTCAATAAATTATTATGAATTAGATTAACAACTTATTTTTATCATTAATTCGTTAAAATGTTTAAGAATAATAGTCCATATGTAGTAGATGGAGCAGAGCATTCACAGAGACAGAACAAGCAGATCATATATTCATATAGCAATGTTTTGTGCTTTAATATTCACAGACCAAGTCGCGATTTGATTTATTTAGGCCTACAGCTCTACTTTCGAGTTTTTCGTTCATCCACCAGTTTGCGTGTATTACGTGAACTCTACGTTATAATTTAAAGTTAATGTTCATGACTGGGATTCCCTCTGCGTCACAGAAATCAATCGGCCTTAAGTTATAAACAACTTAAGTTATTAACAAAAATAAAAGGCCTGAAATATTTCAGTTGGTGTGCAATGAATCTAAAACATATTAAAGTTTAATTTTATCATTACATTATGGAAAATAATGAACTTCATCACAATATGCAAATATTTTTAGAAGGACCTGTATATCGTCTGATACCGATATGGTTAACCGATATATCATGCATCCCTAATTATTGATGATGTACGTTACTGTTTAAAAGTCGAGGTCAGTAAGATTTTGTTAAAAATAAATGAATGCTTTTATTCAGCCAGGTGGCATTAAATGTAACAAAAATGACATTTGTAATGTTACAGAAGATTACTGTTTAAAATAAATGCTGTTCCTAAACTCTCTATTCATCAGATAATTGTGAAACAAAAACATGAAGCGGCATCTGTTTTCAACATTAATAATAAAACATCTTTTGATAACACACACACACACACACACACACACACACACACACACACACACACACACACACACACACACACACACTCTCACACACACGCACACACACATTCTTTTATTTTATATTTATCAAAATAATCTTTCAAAAAGATATGGTAAATTTTTAAGCATCACGATTTTAACATTACTAATAATCACACATGTTTCTTTGGCAGCAAATCCTCATATTAGAGTGATTTCTGGAGGATCATGTGACTGAAGACTGGAGTAATGATGCTGAAAATACAGCTTTGATCACAGGAATAAATTACATTTTAAAGTAAAACCATGTTATTTTAAGTTGTAATAATATTTCACAGGTTCAAATAAATGTATTTAGTTTCTCTGCTGTTGTCTCCGCCCCTCTTGTTTGTCCCCGCCCCTTTTTTACTTTCTCCACCTCTCGTCTTCCTTATTCTTTTGAGTTCTCCTCTCGCTCCTTTACTCCTCCTCTTTTCGGCCCCTCCCATTGTGTTACCATTGCTGGGTAATATTGTGTCTAGTTTCTGTAGTCTCAGATCCCTCTCTCTCTCTCAGTCTGTCACTGAGTATCTGGTGTTTATCGACGTTACTTGTCACATCCAGCCAGTCTGACATCAGCATTTAAGCTTCCAAAACCTGAATAAAACCGGCCGTTCCCATGGAGAAAAATCCTCGGCTGAATGTCTTTAAGTTCAAGTCTCTCTCCGTTTAAATTCCCGTCACTCTAATCCGGAGCTGCGCCTCCGATTCCTCTTCAGGTAAAGGTGACGACGGGAGAAATGCTTGTCACGCATCTCTCATTATACACGCTTTGACATTTTACATTTTTCCTCGTTAGCGGCCTTCCTTTTTCGGAAGCTGTGTCTGAAGCTTCGACACGATCCGCCGTCAGACCTCTCGACTCAGAAGCCCAACTCCTCGTTTGCTCTCCACTTGACACAAATGTCATCAGTGACAATCAGAATTTACAAGATTAGCAAACGTCTGGAGCGGATGGGGTTCACGCTAGCCGTATCGTTACAGATTGTGGCATATAATGAACATAAACAAAGCATCATTAATGGATTGACAGGAGAATCAGATGAGTTATTTGTGTTAATGGAGAAGTTATTAGTGTCTTCAGCAGAAATTTATGGGTTCAGTGAAACGTCTATAAACAACATATGTGATGTATTGTTGATTACCACAGACTTTTTTTCTTTTTTTTGACTATATGCACACACAATAAAATAGTCGATGAGGCAGAATCTTTTGCTGGGTTTAAAAGTAGCGTGTTAAAGCACTAAGAGAATATCTCATATGTTATTTCATATGTAATTATCATTATTTTAGTACACTCTAAAAAAGGTTGGGTTATTTTAACCCAATGTTGGGCCAAATAGGGACTAACCCAGCAATTGGGTTGTTTTAACCCAGCGATTGGGTTGTCTTAATCCTGCGGTTGGGTTAAATATTTGCTTGAGACAACCCAATCGCTGGGTTAAAACAACCCAATTGCTGGGTTAGTCTATATTTGACCCAACATTGGGTTGTTTTTTTACCCAGAATTTTTTAGAATGTAGTGGGAATACTGTTTTATGTGTTTAGGATGAACTTCTAGTTATGATTTATCAAAGTCATTCCTGTGGGGGATTTTTCTGCTTGAAATATTGCATACAAGTTTGCTCTGATAAAGTCAGTAAGTGACTGTCATGCTAGTCTTATTGTTCACAATGTTCAAGGTTAAAAAGATTTTAATGTCTATCCTGGTGCAATGATTTGCCGCAAAGACAATTGAACAATTGCTGTTTTGTTAATTTTTTGAATAAGATTAAAGATTAAAATCAATTTTTTTATATATTTTTATATTTTTATATATTATAGTTTTAGTTTTTTGTCAGTTTAATTTGTGTTTTTATTATTATTATGTCTATAGTTTTGATTAGTTATGTTGCCTTGGCAAGTATCTGGAAAAAAAAGTTATATTTTATTTCAGTTAATGTTTCTGGTTTTCGATTTAGTTGACATTAATAACCCTGCTGTAAACACTCTTTATTTGCATAAACTGAGGCATAAGTCAGAATTATTTCCAGTGGTAATCAACAGCGTGCCACACAACATTTCTGTAATGCATAAATCTTATATCTTATAATGTGGCATCTTTCTCAAGGTCGGAGAAATGTTACAGCTGTTGATCATTTGAGATTTGTGTTGACATGTGGCGTGTTGTGTTAGTGAGTTATATATGCTTCTCATTGCAACTTTTGCAGCTTATTTTTTCAGGTCAAATTGGTAAACCTCTAGTTTTAAGAGGCAAATGATGTTCATGTCGTTTAGGTAACTTTGAAAATCAAACATGGAGAGGAAAAAACAAGGATTGTGGCTGCTTGCATTGCTAAACATTCTTTGGTTGACTTGACAAGATGTTTTAAAGGATTAGTTCACTTAAAAATGAAAATTTCATGATATTTTAATCACCCCCAATATTTTACTCACCCCCACCCCCATCCAAGATGTTCATGTCTTTCTAATAAGAAAGAAAATCAGTTTTTTGAGGAAAACATTTCAGGATTTTTCTCCACACCGTTGACTTCCATGACAACCAAAATGTAGATCCATCACAAACCAAATCAATGCAGTTTCAAAGCGCTTCGAAAGGCTTCAGAGGCTCTGCGCCATCCCAGACAAAGAATAGGGTCTGATCTAGCCAAACAATTGGTCATTTAAAAAAAATACAATAAAAATATTTGTATACTTTTAAATCTAAATCGTACACTGCTCTGCGACATACCAGTGGTTGCGCAATCATGTCAAAAATGTCACACTAGACGTAGGCGGAAGTTAATTTCTTTTTGACTGAAGACAGGAAGACATGAACACTATGGGCCCTATTTTAACGATCTGAAACGCAAGTGTCAAAGCGCGAAGCGTAAGTAACTTTGTGGGCGGGTCTCGGCGCTGTTGCTATTTTCCCGGCGGGATAAATGGCTCTTGCGCCCGGCACAAATCTAAAATGGGTTGGTCTGAAGTAGCTTCATTATTCATAGGTGTGGTTTGAGCGTAACGTGAATAAACCAATCAGAGCGGCATCCAACATTCCCTTTAAAAGCAGGTGCGCAAGTTCCATTATGGATTGCTATTATTATGGCGTATTTACCAGGCGCACGCCAGGAGCGGTTCACAGCCGACGAGACTGATGTTCGTGTAAGAGCAGTGAAAGACAGAGAAGTTGTGTTGTATGGGGATGGGAGAAACCCACCCAAAATAGCGTCGATTAAACAGTTTTTTCAGTTTTTCAGTCGATTTTTTTTTTTCCTGGTTCTTGACGGACAAACCAATTTGTCAGATGTCCTTATATACATATATGTCTTGCCACTATTGGGCAAACAGGTCTGATCCTTAATTACTACAATTAGCCTGAATTATTTGTAAGCTAGATTTATGCCTATTTTTCACATCTTCGTGGCACACCACAATGATTTCCTCCATCTCATGTGTTAATATTTTTTAAGTGTAACAATTTATGATTTGCAAAAATAACTGTTGCATCTGTGTAGATTTCATGAGCAAAGTGTATGCGCGTTGTGCACGCTATACATTTTGGTCAAGCATGCGCCCTTAAAATAGCATAATGAACAACGCGCCACTGACTTTAGACTAGGTTTTTTCTGGCCAACTGTTTAATGGAACAGCAAAATAGCACCAGGGATTGTTTGCGCCGGAACACGCCTCCTTTTTTGCGCTGAACCGCCCAGGGAGCGCAAGTTCATTCACTAGTTTAGCGACGTGCTTCTGTGGAGGGAAAAGCGCGCTTTGTGCGGGTGCGAAATAGGAATGACACATGCGGCGGTGTACAAAGTCAATTGCGCTGGGTGCAAGATAGGGCCCCTTGGATGAGTCAAATATCAGGAAACTTTCATGTTGAAGTGAACTAACCCTTTACGTTAAAAAGACTACCTGGTACTCATTAGAGGAACAAAAATATTTCACTTGACTTTAACTGGAGTGGATTAGTTGAGCTAACTTAAAAAGCTGAATGTCTTAAGTTGCCTTATTATTACTTACATGATATGCAATCATAAACATTTCTGCTTTAATTTACTTTTTATGTTCACAGTTTTTACTTAACAAAAAAAGTTGCATTGGATATTTATCATGGTACTGAATTATTTTCCTATTCTATTTTTTAATGAAGGTCAGCTGCCCAGATATTATTGTTCATTAATAATATAAAAATAAATGTATATGTTTAACATTAACCTTTTCAGCACAAAATGTGTTTTGGCCCGTTTTATTATGTGCTCTTGTAATGGGAGTAAAAGAACAGGGAAATGTATTTTCTCAGCTGTGAAATGTTATTTGACTTCTGGTAGTAAATCAAAACATGCACAGGTTATTCTTCACCAAACAATTAAGAGGAAAAAAGTTGAAATATAGAGATATTTTTGCCTTTTTAAGAGTGATCAAGATCGTTTGCAGTGTGATTATATTTTCATCACAACTCTCTGCCCAAAACTGTCATTTGAAAATAATTTGCAACAATGCAAAATATATATATATATATATATATGTATAATGGGAATCCTCAGTTTTGTCTGTTTTTCTGTTTCCAGGAGGTGTTGGAGATGGTTTCGCCCATCCTCAAGAGTTTCCAAGCTCAGGTCAGTCAACACTTGTGTTTAATCCAGATAACATCAAATCCACCTCAAAAATGAAGCTATTCTCATTTCTGTTCATGCTGGAGAGATTTGGGGAATTGATACATCAAAGTGCCCCTATTGTGTTATTTTTAAAGGTTCCTGTTTTATTTTGAAGGACACCTACAACAGGTGTACAAGCATCCATGGTCTAAAACACTTTCATTTTCTCATAATATACACTGCAGCATCAGCTCTTTTCTCACAGTGTCTGAAACGGTTCGGTCAGGGATCCGGTCTCTCTCTAAGCCCCTCCTTTCAGAGAGTGTACTCTGCTCTGATTGGTTAGATGGCTCAGTCTGTTGTGATTGGTCTACTCTGCTCTGATTGGTTAGATGGCCCAGTCTGTTTTGATTGGTCTACTCTGCTCTGATTGGTCAGATGGCCCAGTCTGTTGTGATTGGTCGGCTCTGCTCTGATTGGTAGAATGGCTCAGTCTGTTGTGATTGGTCTACTCTGCTCTGATTGGTCAGATGGCCCAGTCTGTTGTGATTGGTCTACTCTGCTCTGATTGGTCAGATGGCCCAGTCTGTTGTGATTGGTCTACTCTGCTCTGATTGGTCAGATGGCCCAGTCTGTTGTGATTGGTCGACTCTGCTCTGATTGGTCAGATGGCCCAGTCTGTTGTGATTGGTCTACTCTGCTCTGATTGGTAGAATGGCTCAGTCTGTTGTGATTGGTCTACTCTGCTCTGATTGGTCAGATGGCTCAGTCTGTTGTGATTGGTCGACTCTGCTCTGATTTGTCAGATGGCTCAGTCTGTTGTGATTGGTCGGCTCTGCTCTGATTGGTCAGATGGCCCAGTCTGTTGTGATTGGTCTACTCTGCTCTGATTGGTCAGATGGCTCAGTCTGCTGTGATTGGTCGGCTCTGCTCTGATTCGTCAGATAGCTCAGTCTGTTGTGATTGGTCGACTCTGCTCTGATTGGTTAGATGGCTCAGTCTGTTGTGATTGGTCGACTCTGCTCTGATTCGTCAGATAGCTCAGTCTGTTGTGATTGGTCTACTCTGCTCTGATTGGTCAGATGGCTCAGTCTGTTGTGATTGGTCGGCTCTGCTCTGATTCGTCAGATGGCTCAGTCTGCTGTGATTGGTCGGCTCTGCTCTGATTCGTCAGATAGCTCAGTCTGTTGTGATTGGTCTACTCTGCTCTGATTGGTAGAATGGCTCAGTCTGTTGTGATTGGTCTACTCTGCTCTGATTGGTCAGATGTCCCAGTCTGTTGTGATTGGTCTACTCTGCTCTGATTGGTTAGATGGCCCAGTCTGTTGTGATTGGTCTACTCTGCTCTGATTGGTCAGATGGCCCAGTCTGTTGTGATTCTTCTACTCTGCTCTGATTGGCTCAGCTACAACTACAGTGTTTGAGGGTGGGGCAAAGATATCATTCACATTGCAGCCAATGAAAACCATTCGGCTGGCATTATGCAAATGTAACCCACATAGGTTTGAGCAGAAAGTGAGACACTAACTCCATTTAAATAAATCACAAACAGCTATATTACGCAGGTAATATCATAATAGGGGCACTTTAAATAACGTCCGAATCAATTGATTGCATTTCGGGCTCCAGCATTGTTTCGCCATGTCTTATGCAAACACAATGAGCAATTTGCTGCCTTTCCCAGGGACACTGGCATCAAAAATCTCTCAGCATCACGTCATCCATATCTGTACTCCATCCCCCCTCCCTTCGCTGTATTGACTGGTATCATTTTCCCGTCAGACTTAAGTAGCATCTCTCCTCCATTAAGACGCAGTACTGGAGGCCTCTCTCTCTCTCACTCTCTCTGTCATCCTGTTGTAATGGTGCACTCCCCGTTCCTTCCCCGACATGCTCCTGTCGAGAAAGTCATCTGATCTCCTCTCAAAGCCGGTGCTCGAGCCATTAAACAGCAGATCATAAATCATATTTGCGTCCTGGTCTGTGGTCCAGAATGCTCAGGCATACTGAAACGATAGCGCAGGTTTTCTGGTCTGATCAGGAGTGATTCGCGGCTGTCACGGAGTCCAGCTGGACACATGCGGGAATGTGATGGCATTTTTGTTGCATGTCTTCAGGGTTATCACAACAGAAAGTGTTTGAGGCCTGATAACAAGTGGTCAGCCGCGGCAGATTGCCACTCATGCCTGGTATTAACATGCATCTCGGATCTGTCTCCGGTGGCCACTTGTGATTGGATTTCATGAAGGTTTTTTTCAGCGTGAGGCTCGTTGTGAGAGCGAGGTCCTGTTGAACAGACCTAACGTGTGCTGTGGCTGGAACAAACCTCAGTACTCAAGGGTGCGATTGTCTGTGCCATTAAACCTGCTGTATGTTTTCATGATCTAATCTATCCTCAGTGGATAAAGTCCTAGCTATATGTATTTATTTTTTAATTGACTTATCAGGACGTCTTGTTTCACTTGGAAAGGTGTCCGATTATAGAAGTAAAGAGAGTTGCTAATGGGCTTTTACATTGGTTTAAGCAATTGAAATCCTGGAATTTTTCAAACTTAAATGAAAATTGGTGAATTTAGAAATGTTAGTTTTAAAAAAGTTTTTATTTTACTTTTATTTTTTATTAGCTCATTACCAAATGTGCTGCATAATATTTTTGTGGAAACTGATTTTGTTCTCTTTTTTAAAAAAGGCTGCATTTATTATAAATAAAACATTTTGTAATATTTATTAATTTCATAAATGTTTTTACTGTCTTTTGATCAATTTGATGCCTAAACAGAAGTATTAAACAAATATTTTATTTTATTTTTATTTTTGAATGGCAGTGTATATCCTTATTTATATTTAAAAATAAAATACAACATGATGATAAGAATAATAAGGAATGATCTTAAAATTATTTTAAGCTGGAAAAATGATAATGAAAATCCAGCTTTGATCACAGGAATAAAGCAGTTCATTTAAATTGTAATAATATATTACAGTATTACTGTTTTTACCTTATTTTTTGTTAAAATAAATGCAGCCTTGCTGAGATTAAGAGACTACTTTCAAAAACATAAAAAAACTTTAATGTTTCCAAACTTTTCACCTGTAGTGTGTGTACATAATGCTAATGCTATGATAATGCTATATTCACTATATATATATATATATATATATATATATATATATATATATATATATATATATATATATATATATATATATTTGCTCCAAAATACAACTTGCTTCTTATCAATAATTATTTTGTTTTACATTAATCAGGACAGATAATGCATGTATCTTGCCAATTTAAATTAGTGAATATATATGTAAATATTAAATTGTAATAAAGTTCTTTGTTATGGGAAGGAGGAGGCAGGAACAGCGAACATTCAACAACTTTAATAAATTAATTAACACAAACTGAAAGCCCTGTCGGATGGCTGCCATGCACATACAGAATGAAACAACATAAAGTCCAGGTCTGGTCCTCTCACGTCCTTCACTGTCGTCACTCCTCCTTTTATGCGTCCAAGCTCCTCCGTGAGACACGAGTCCGGTGCGGCTCCCAGCTAGAGCTGATTATAATCACGATTATCATGGTCCCTCTGCCTCAACTGCTTGCCACAAAAATTATATATTATTTTTTCTAGTGTCAGTTGGCACGGCATACGGTTGAATATACAGTGGGCAAAATAGTATTTAGTCAGCCACCAATTGTGCAAGTTCTCCCACTTAAAAAGATGAGGAAGGCCTGCAGTTTTCATTCATAGGTACCCTTCAACTATGAGAAAGAGAATCAGGGAAAAAAAAAAAATCACATTTTGATTTTCTGTCCGAGTTTTCTGTCTGATTTTTTAAAAAGAATTTATTAGCAAATTATAAATTATAAGCCCTTTGTTGGCAATGACAGAGGTCAAACATTTTCTGTAAGTCGCCACAAGGTTTTTACACATTGTTGCTGGTAGTCTGGCCGATTCCTCCTTGCAGATCTCCTCTAGAGCAGTGATGTTTTGGGGCTGTTGCTGGGCAACACAGATTTTCAACTGCCTCCAAAGATTTGCTATGGGGTTGAGATCTGGAGACTGGCTAGGTCACTCCAGGACCTTGAAATGCTTCTTACGAAGCCACTCCTTTGTTACCCGGGCGGTGTGTTTGGGATCATTGTCATGCTGAAACACCCAGCCACGTTTAATCTTCAATACCCTTGCTAATGGAAGGAGGTTTGTACTCAAAATCTAACGATACATGACCCTATTCATTTTTTTCTTTACACGGATCAGTGGTTCTGGTCCCTTTGCAGAAAAACAGCCCCAAAGCATGTTTCCACCCCCATGCTTCACATTAGGTATGGTGCAACACAGCATTCTTTCTCCTCCAAACACGACAAGTTGAGTTTTCACCAAAAAGTTATATTTTGGTTTTATCTCACCATATGGCATTCTCCCAATCCTCTTCTGGATAATCCAAATGCTCTCTAGCAAACTTCAGACAGACCCGGACATTAGCTTAAGCAGGTGGACATGTCTGCCACTGCAGGATTTGAGTCCCTGGCGATGTAGTGTGTTACTGATGGTAGCCTTTGTTACTTTGGTCCCAGCTCTCTGCAGGTCATTCACTAGGGCCCCCTGTGTGGTTCTGGGATTTTTGCTCACCGTTCTTGTGATCGTTTTGACCCCACGTGGTGACATCTTGCGTGAAACCCCAGATTAAGGGAGATTTTTAGTGGTCTTGTATGTCTTCCATTTTCTAATAATTGCTCCCACAGTTGATTTCTTCACACCAAGCTGCTTGCCTATTGCAGATTCAGTCTTCCCAGCCTGGTGCAGGTCTACAGTTTTGTCTCTGGTGTCCTTTGACAGCTCTTTTGTCTTGTCCATAGTGGAGTTTGGAGTCTGACTGTTGGTGAGGTTGTGGACAGGTGTCTTTTATACTGATAACGAGTTCAAAAAGGTGCCATTAATACAGGTAATGAGTGGAGGACAGAGGAGCTTCTTAAAGAAGAAATTACAGGTCTGTGAGTGCCAGAAATCTTGCTTTTTTGTAGGTGACCCAATACTTATTTTCCACCATAATTGCATTTTTACATTTTTGCATTTAATTAGTTTTTGTTATTTTATCATGTTGAATATACATGTATTGATATGAATACATACAGTAGCTGGTGAACATGTGTTTCAAATCTTAACTGTTACTATACTATAATGAAACGGTCTATGCATTTTCTGCAGTTTGCGAGATTCAAAGCAGCCCTGACTGCACTGAGAGGTGCATGATGGGTAAACTTCACAGGGACCACTTACTGCGCTGGAAAAGTTGAACAGTGAGAGTAAACTATGAGAGCTGGCAGCGTTATGTAGGTGGAGTGTGTGTTTGTGTGTTTTGGGTCCCTCTGAAGCGTGAGTGTGTGTGTGTGTGTTTTAGGTCTCTTCGGCCCTCGTTCTCCTCCCTTCTCCAGCTCTGCGCTTTCTCGAGGTCCCTGGTGGTTGTTGGACCCTTATCGTGCCGCTTTTAAAAGAGAAGTCGTCGGCTTTGAAGTGTTTGCGACATGACAGGTTTCTCTTTTCTTTCTCTGTTTCATTTCTGCGTGTCCCTCCCTCTCCTCCCCTCCTGCCTTGCCTGCTAATTATCGTTAACCAGGCGGCTGATTAGAAACAGGCGTCGACCTAGATTCCCGAAGCGTTCGGTCGCGTGAAAGGGTTAATCCCTGAGCTGGTGGCTGTCATTGGTCGTCTCCCTCCTCCTCGTCCTCCTCGTCCTCCTCCTCCTCCTTCTTCCTAGTCGTCATCTTCTCTTCTTCTTTCCTGTTCTTTTCTCTTTCGGAGTGGAAGAGAGCTAATGAGGTCCCGTCAGAGCCGGGGAGAGGTGTTAATTTGGCCTGTGAAGTGGAAAGGAGATTAAGGACAGTAAGAAGTCGAGTTTACGGCTTAAAATACATCGCTGTCCTTATTAATCCAAAGGCCCTGAGAGACCAGCAGCACTTTTTGGTTTTATAATGAAGAGTGTCTTATAATGAAGGTAATTTTAATAAAATTTACTGCGTCCAACGGCGTGCGTCTTAATAGGGTTCGGCCGCACCGCTGGGTCTGATGTCGGAGAGGTGTCAGCGATCCCTCGGATGCCAAATGGCCCTTTTTCTCTCTTTGAGAAGTGTTACTCCAAACGGCTCACACCTTATGATGGGAAAACATTTGAAACTTTTGTCAAGCACGTAGAAAAGGAGGCCCTAGCCGAGCAAAACCCTTGGAATTTGTCATAATTTAGAACAAATCCAAAGGGAAATGTTCCTAAAAGATTCCAGCACAATTCAAAAACGACATCTTTTTAGAGCTTATCACTTCCGATTGGACTATAAGGACTATATGCATATGTAGAGTGGCTTAGGAAATTAAACCCTGACTTTTGAAATAATAGTACAATACTTTTTTGTAACTATTATATTTGATCCATCAGGCTTTTATGGTTCGTATATGATATAGTGAGAACACTAAATGGAGAAAAATATGCAATTTGGTGCAGCTGATAATATTTATGCTTGTATTTTAAATCGGTGAGATCTTTATAACAGCATCTTTATAAAATGCTTATAAATATCAGTTGTCACTCTATAACTGCCTATAATGTCTTAGTAAGGTCCTAAGTTTTATGATCAAAGCTCTGTAGTTTTAAAACATATAATGCAATGCAATACAATGATGATTGAGAGATGAACTAATAAACATTCCTCAAAAACCTTATAATCATATTTGATGCTTGCATTTTAGCATGATTTTTCATGAAGTTACGTAAGTGTTCATCTTGAAATATTTCAAACAATATAAAAGTTATTCATATGTTTACTTTATAAAAATCAAAGATTTCACATCAAAAAGACATGACACACAAGCTGAAGGTGGACATGCACTATTATATTAAAAGGCCTTTTATGTGTTAAAAAAAGTGTAAACCATTAATCAGACGACAGAAGGCATAGTAGGTTGGGTGCAACAGGTTTTTCAGCAATATTGTGATCATGTTGATCATTTAGAGGCTGATGGATAAACTGAAATGCATACAGGATCGAATTTGATTCTTTGAGGTTTCGTACTGGGATCGGTTTGGGATATTCTGATAATTATGATGCAATTTCCGAAAGCAGTCTAGTACACTTTTAGGATGTTTTGGTGCTTTTGTGTCGCTGGTTTAAGATGTCAAGCCCGAATTAAGCAGTCAGCTAATTTTCTCCCCCTCTCAGTGTCTGTTGGCGCTCGCAGAGAGAAAACATCCACGCAGGGCCCTAATTATGAAAACTTGCTTTACAAAGATAATCCGAGGAGTAATTTAGCGTGCACAATGAGAGTCGTGGCGCTGTGCAGATGGAGAATCTGATAAATAGTTCGGAACATGTAATTAGCAACTCGGTTCTGTTTCGTGCCATTAACCCCTGCGGCCCAGAAATCTTCACCCGCCATTATCAGACGAAGAGGTAACGCGCAATCCAGCTGACTACACAGCCCGAACGAGACCCACAAATCATCTAGCTCAGCTTGTGGGGATTCGCAGTCAGACACCTGTTTTCTGGGGCAGGAGGGTCTCGGGTGCTTCACAAGAACATTTAAGACACTCAGCACTAAATTATTAATCTGTGGAGTGGATGGGTTTTCTGCACACGTGCACACATTAGTGAAATCCAGGTCCTTTGCTCCAAGTGGATTTCCTTTTAGATGTGCTTATTTCGGTGATGTGCAGAAAAGCAAGAGGATAGGATAGGACACAGTCTCTGGGTTTGAGGGGTTTTATAGCTAATATAGTGGACTTTATTGCATTTCTGGACATTTGACACTCTTTATTTGACACATATATGGCATGGAATGACAGGAAGTTATTGGGCAGAGGAAACATGAATGTAATAGGTTGCATGTGTAGCTGCTGCATTGCTCCGGATGGACCTGTTTAGCTTCAAAGTCAACATTTATTTAATTAATATATGCTATTGATCAAAAGTTTAGGGTCAGTAAGATTTTTTTAAAGAAATTAATTCGGTAACACTTTACTTAAAGCCTTTTTATGTATAATGCATTTTAAAATTATTTTTAATGCATGAATTATGCCTTGTAATGCACCTTATAATGGATTGTATGGTCTCATTTATAATTGTTACCGCAGTTATAATACACTTTTAGAAAGTATAATGGTTAAAGGGGTCCTATAATGCCCCTTTTTACAAGATGTAAAATAAGTCTCTGATGTCCCCAGAGTGTGTATGTGAAGTTTTAGCTCAAAATAGCCCACAGATCATTTTTTATAGCAAATTAAAATTGTCACTTTTTGAGGGTGAGAAAAAACTGGCATTTGTCTGTCCCTTTAAATGCAAATGAGCTGCTACTGGCCCCCTTTCAAGCAGAGGGCGGAGCTTCAAGAGCTCGTGTTAGCAGCTCCGATTACCTCACGCAGACACACACTGAAAATATCAGAAACTGTTCAGCTTTTTATGTTCTAACCTGAGTCGGACAATGATGGAGAGACTCAAGAAGAAGAGACAACGTGTAGAATGAGGCAGGACGTTTCTGAATGGTTAGTTGATGATTTTATGGAGATGATGTGGAGTTAACTATTTTAACTCATTGGTTAGCATATTCTCATGATGGTTTATAAATCGCTTGAGTGAGGCACAGAGCCAGAGAGTATCTGCTGCATGGAGATAGAACAGGGATAGTTTAGTTTAAGTACGGTTATAACTTCTTGATATCATCTTGCTTTTATGACATGCTATTGCATTTGTGTTCGTACTGGATTGCAATAAATATGAAAAGACGGATGCGACAGCTTGAGCGACTCCCAAATGTGCTCTTCTCAACATGGCCTTTTTGGCGTGTTCCCAGGGGCGGGGTTTATGTACATTTTAGGGTTAGTAAAGAGGCTCGTTGAAGTCCCTACCAGCCGTTTGTTGTAGTCCTTTTAAAAGAGATTTCTGTAAAATAAAATATCTCCCTTTGCTTTGAACTTTGAGCATTGTAACTTTGCAGATGTTGTTTATGCTCAAACAGTGACATTACACACTAACTAAAGGTACAAAAGTGAAATCATAATCAAGGACCCCTTTAAAACACAACAAGGATCTGTAAATATTATAATGCATTTTAATGTTGGTTATAATTGCTTATGAAAAGGTAAAACATTATACCATACATTATGAATACCTTTATAATGCATTATACATAAAGGCTTTAAGTGTTACCGTTAATTCTTTTATTTAGCAAATATGCATTAAATGGGACCGTAAAGACAATTATAATGTTACGAAAAATGCTTTTGATCTTTCTATTCATCAAATATTATTCATCAGCATCAATAATCATCATATGAGAATGATTTCTGAAGGATTATGTGATACTGAAGACTGGAGGAATGATGCTGAAAGTTCAGCTTTGATCACAGGACTAAATGACATTTTACAATATATTAATTTTACAATATTACAATATTTACTGTATATCAAATAAATGCAGCCTTGGTGAGCAGAAGAGACTTATTTCAAAAACATTAATAAAATCTTACCGACCCCAAACTGCTGAATATCAGTGTGTGTCTTAATGTGAACAGTGCATGCTATCAAAAAAAAAGAAAATGTCTTTTATAACCTTTTAATAAAACAATAGGAAAAATATTAATAATATCATAGTGCATATTTTGTGACCCAGTCAAATCACAATGAATTAACTGAAGTCCCGCCCTACTTTTTTGAATATTCTGCGTTATTAAAAAATGTTACATTATGGATTGTTAGTGTCAGTATACTTTTATGCTGAATCTCAGTATATTTTGGTTTGTAAATTTATGGAAGGTGCTTGCTTGTTGTTAAGGAGGACCTATCCTAGACATCCTCAGTAAGCGTAATTTATACAATATCATAAATCATAGGACATGGTCTGCTGTTTGTTGGGCGCTTCATTCGGGCCTGTGAGCTCGACTGACCTTGTGGTGTGGCCTGAATATCTGCCGCAAGGTAAGTCGCTCAGTCTTTGATCCAGCGACAACACGTAGGGCCGGTCCTTCCTCTGGTTTTTGATTAATTCCTGAAGGAAATGATAATTCATCTTGAATGTATAAATATGTTATGAATCGTGGAATAAATCAAAGAGTAAAGGCACGATAATTAATTATAGCAGTATCTAAGAGAAGAGAGCGCGGTGGGAAGAGTGCGTTATGTCGCTCGCTTCCTCTCAGCGTTATGATGAGAAGAGCTGTAATTACCTTCCTGTTCTAGAGGCTGCCTCCGGCTGTGCCGATTTGTACGCTCCTGTGGGCCTGCCGGTCGTAAACCTTTTCCCAGGCTAATTGTCATGAGGGCCTAATGCACTGCCATTGCGAAACTGAGTGTGTGGATGGGGCGCGTCTCACACACGCTTTTATGAACAACACGGCCTATCTGGATGATCTGGTCCAAAACGATGCCTCAAAATGCTGTCTAGATAGGCAGCTCGCTATGTTTTGGAATGGCTACTGTGTGTGTGTGTGTGTGTGTGTGTGTGTGTGTGTGTGTGTGTGTGTGTGTGTGTGTGTGTGTGTGTGTGTGTGTGTGTGTGTGTGTGTGTGTGTGTGTGTGTGTGTGTGTGTGTGTGTGTGTGTGTGTGTGTGTGTGTGTGCATGTTTTTCAACTTTCATTCACAACTTGAATGCACACAGACTCACAGGGACTTGTGGGGACATAAATTCAGGTCCCCATGAGGAAACAAGCTTATAAATCATACAGGATGAGTTCTTTTGGAAATGTAAAAGTGCAGAAAGTTTTGTGTGATGGGTAGGTTTAGGGGTAGTGTTAGTGTAAGATGAGAGAATATACAGTTGTACAGAATAAAAACCATTACGTCCCCACAACGATAATGAACCAGACACAGTCACCATAAAATAAAAATTGACAATTCTTATTTTTTTATGGAATATTGCAGTGCGTATTATAAATGCCTTATCCGTGCACATCATTATTTTGTTATTCATGTGTCCTCATAAGGGCGGGGCAACCTGTCACTCACATGAGATCCACCAATGGCAAACCACAACCATCCAATCAGTTCCCCACGGACAAAATCAAGCCCCGTCCCGCATTTGTTCTTGTTTGAGAAGCCGTTTCACTCGGATATATGTCACAAGAAGAAAGGGAAGTAAATACTACCGCAACTTCTGTTTAATGCTGACTTTAGGCACTGTAGATGTGCTGTATTTTCCTTTTCTTTTTTGTTTTTTTGTTCAAGCACTTGTGTATTCTGTCATCACTTTATATGAATCGTGGACTTTCAACTTGTGTGTTTTTTTCTCAGACATCATCTTGTTCATTTTATCGAGTCGTTTAGGTGAGCTCACACACACGTCTCGTCGAAACATTAGCGAAAGCCTTTCAAGGTTTAATTGCAAATCACGGCACAGTTTTACCACAGTTACTGCTGAGCTATTCAATGGACTCGCTAATGTGCATATTTCAAATATTACCAGGGGAATATCACTGTTAGACTGTAAACTGTAATTCAGTTCCCAAACAGCACTTCAAATCATGCATACTAACATCTCGAAAGTTTCTTTGTTCATGCTAATGTTGAGATGTTCATTTACTTTTCAAGTAGTGCAACCTTAAATGTCCCTGCACTAAAGCACTTTTATGTCTGGGTAGTGATTTGAACAAATATAATTTTGGGATTATTATATATATATATATATATATATATATATATATATATATATATATATATATATATATATATATATATATATATATATACTGTAAAAAAATGTTTGTTTTTGTTGGTTTAACTTAAAAAAGTAAGTAACCTGGTTGATTCAATGAAGGAAATTTGTTTAAGAAATAGAAACTCAAAATATTATAGTATCTGAACCACATAAAAAATTTGATAAATCATGAAAATAGCACTATTTGCCATGTTTCACTGCGTCATCTAAAATAAACACACACATTTACCCAATATGCTTACAAAATCTTTTAATAATGTTTTAATAAAGGTTGTCGAATCTCAAAAAATGTTCATTGTATTAACTTAAAATTTTAATTTCAATGAACTCAAAATTTTAAGGCAACCAGGTAACTTTTTTTCAAAATATTTTTTTACATATTTAAATATATATTATATGCATAAATACAATATATTTTTTAAATAATTGTATAAATAATAATCAAATAACATTTGTTAATTTATAATTTATTAATTATTTATTCTGATTATGTATTATGTATTTGTTTGAATTAATTATTAATATTTTGAATTTTATTTTAATATTTTCATTTTCATAATTTGATGTACTTTTTAATTGTTTTAATATTTCTATTTATTTTGTATTTATTTTGTATTTTATTTTAGTAGTTTTAGTACTTGTACTTCAACTTTTTTTATTTCAGTTAGTTGCAAGGTACAATAAAAAAAAAAGTCCAGTTTATTTTAATAATGAAAGCCATTTAAAATCGTTTTTTTAGTAATAACACTGCCCATTAGCCCAAGTATTAAAACCTATAGTTTGTCCTGCACCATTAATGCTACATATATGAATGTTACCTGAAATCATGTGGCTTTTTGTGCTGGTTTTATTAAGTTGGACTCTTTTGATGTAGGTCGATCGACTAGAACCCACCCACAACACAATGAAATGCAATTAAAACCTTTCAGAATCGCATTGGCGAGTTTTTTATGGGCAAACACCGCTCGTGCTCACTTCAGAAAATGTGAAAATTAGTTCTGTATTCTACAACTTTCATCCTACCCCAATGTCCCTATTTAGACCTCGAACACATTCTAATGTGCTAATGACTGTCGCTGTCACAGGCTGAACCACACTAGCAGGTTCACGAGCAGCAGGTCCATTAGGTATTCCTGTCACGCCGGTGGCCGCAGCCCACAGAGCTGATATAAATAGGTTGCAGCAGGCCTGAAACCGGGACTCTCCTCTCCTCCCTGACTTTATCACCCGTGTCCGGCACGTGTTAGCAGGGTGTGATCTCTGCTTCTTTTCTCTTTGTCTTGCTCTTTTTTTTCTCTCACACTCTCGTGCCCGTGTGAGAGTAGGTTCACACATGCGGGTTCATAGAAGTGTGAGCTTTAGCCCTGCATAATCTTCTGCACTTACTGCATTATTATACTTTAAAGGGATAGTTCCGTCAAACATGAAAATTCATGTGTTTTTGTCACCAGGTATTTTAGCGTGATGTACACATACACTGTATGGAAAGCTAAACTTTATATGTCAACTGACTTGACATACTCATTTGTGCTCTAGCAACGCGTAAGCATATGTGTCATATAATTTGTTCCTCAGTTTCCAATGTGTTATACTCTTATAAAAACACCATACTACGGTACTTTGATGTCTATCCGGTAGGTAAAGCTACACTGTGTGATATTTTCCCCCATCTAGCGGTGAAAAGGTATATGACCATCCAGTGAATAATAGTTTCTGTTCCTCTCAATTCCGATTTCGTTTTAACTCCTACGGTGGCCGATTTAGTCCAAGATTAACATGGCTTCCAGTTCAACCTCGTTCATGACTACCATCAAGTGTTAAAACGCGAAAGGCGAAGCTTGAATTTACGGGTATGTCCCTCTTTGGCTAATGTACTTTCAAGATGGAGGGGCAACATGGCGACCGGCATTCGAACCCCTCACCCGTATGTATTTTCAATGGCATATTATAAACTTACGAGAATACTTTATTACTTGAAAGAAGTAAATATACATTAATGAGCACTTATATTTTTGAAAGAACTAAGTGTTTATAGCTAAGAATAAACTAAAAAAGTTACACAGTGTAGGTTTAAGGCGCTTCCGTGTCCAAATCTCTATCTTATACAACAAGAAAAACTACAAACGGTGCTAATATACACACACAGTGTGTTTTAATACTACATAAAAAGTTATAATAACCTTTTTCTCCATACCAAAATTCCAGATGGCCAGACAGTGATTCATCTTTTATAAATCGTTAAAATATTAATGTCTGTAACGCTGTGACCATAGAGAATGTTGTGTACTGTAAGTATTTAAAATGTTTAAGTTTTTTAAATGTTTGATGTTTAATATGAATAAATAGCGCTCATAAACGGGCGTCAATGGCATTCTCAAGTGAAACGAGTTGAGACTTGGAACCGGAAATGGCGTTCCTTACGTCACGACTTAACAAGCGGATATAGCAATGAATGATCAATGCATACTTTAGTAATTCAGAGAAACTGCATGATCTATTATCTTGATAGCACCTGAAGAATCATATTTTAATGCTACCATGAGCGAGAAATGATGGCAGTGCCATGGTACTTGTTTTGTAAATTCAAACAGCTGCAAACTGAGTGTATTAGAAACTAATTTAGTCTTTGCATATGCAGCTTACAGAAAGCATAACTGTATGCGTAAGCTAATTTGTTCCTCGTTTTACAAGCTGCCTAAGTTGTCCAAAAGCATGTCAAACCAATTCTACACGGAGCCTTCAGCCCCAGTAAAACACAGTAAACATGCATCGAACTGCTTGCTGTTTTGCATTAGTGACAAAATGTCCACGCAGCGAGTTGAATCTAGGACATCAGATGAGCAACTGTGGCGGCTGGGGCTTTCCAAGAGTGAGGGGACCACAGAAGACACTTAATCATCAATAATCAAAAATGTGCACACATTTTTTTTTTTTTTATATACATACATACATACATACATACACGCATATACACACACATAAATATATATATAAAACACACACAGAGTGTGTTGCTGTGTGTGTGTGTTAGACTGGAGATATCCTCTAAGCGTACTTGAGCTCATCTCTGTGTGTGTGTGTGTTAGACTGGAGATCTCCTCTAAGTGTACCTGAGCTCATCTGTGTGTGTGTGTGTTAGACTGGAGATCTCCTCTAAGCGTACCTGAGCTCATCTGTGTGTATGTGTGTTAGACTGGAGATCTTCTCTAAGTGTACCTGAGCTCGTCTCTGTGTGTGTGTTAGACTGGAGATCTCCTCTAAGTGTACCTGAGCTCATCTCTGTGTGTGTGTGTTAGACTGGAGATCTCCTCTAAGTGTACCTGAGCTCATCTCTGTGTGTGTGTGTTAGACTGGAGATCTCCTCTAAGCATACTTGAGCTCATCTCTGTGTGTGTGTTAGACTGGAGATCTCCTCTAAGTGTACCTGAGCTCATCTCTCTGTGTGTGTGTTAGACTGGAGATCTCCTCTAAGTGTACCTGAGCTCATCTCTGTGTGTGTGTTAGACTGGAGATCTCCTCTAAGCGTACCTGAGCTCATCTCTCTGTGTGTGTGTTAGACTGGAGATCTCCTCTAAGTGTACCTGAGCTCATCTCTGTGTGTGTGTGTTAGACTGGAGATCTCCTCTAAGCATACTTGAGCTCATCTCTGTGTGTGTGTTAGACTGGAGATCTCCTCTAAGCGTACTTGAGCTCATCTCTGTGTGTGTGTGTTAGACTGGAGATCTCCTCTAAGTGTACCTGAGCTCATCTGTGTGTGTGTGTTAGACTGGAGATCTCCTCTAAGCGTACCTGAGCTCATCTCTGTGTGTGTGTGTTAGACTGGAGATCTCCTCTAAGCGTACTTGAGCTCATCTCTGTGTGTGTGTGTTAGACTGGAGATCTCCTCTAAGTGTACCTGAGCTCATCTGTGTGTGTGTGTGTGTGTGTGTTAGACTGGAGATCTCCTCTAAGTGTACCTGAGCTCATCTCTTTGTGTGTGTGTTAGACTGGAGATCTCCTCTAAGTGTACCTGAGCTCATCTGTGTGTGTGTGTGTGTTAGACTGGAGATCTCCTCTAAGTGTACCTGAGCTCGTCTCTGTGTGTGTGTTAGACTGGAGATCTCCTCTAAGCGTACCTGAGCTCGTCTCTGTGTGTGTGTGTGTGTTAGACTGGAGATCTCCTCTAAGTGTACCTGAGCTCATCTCTTTGTGTGTGTGTTAGACTGGAGATCTCCTCTAAGCGTACCTGAGCTCGTCTCTGTGTGTGTGTGTTAGACTGGAGATCTCCTCTAAGTGTACCTGAGCTCATCTGTGTGTGTGTGTGTGTGTGTGTGTGTTAGACTGGAGATCTCCTCTAAGTGTACCTGAGCTCGTCTCTGTGTGTGTGTTAGACTGGAGATCTCCTCTAAGTGTACCTGAGCTCATCTGTGTGTGTGTGTGTGTGTGTGTTAGACTGGAGATCTCCTCTAAGCGTACCTGAGCTCGTCTGTGTGTGTGTGTGTGTGTGTGTGTGTGTGTGTGTGTGTGTGTGTGTGTGTGTGTGTGTGTGTGTGTGTGTGTGTGTGTGTGTGTGTGTGTGTGTGTTAGACTGGAGATCTCCTCTAAGTGTACCTGAGCTCGTCTGTGTGTGTGTGTGTGTTAGACTGGAGATCTTCTCTAAGCATACCTGAGCTCGTCTCTGTGTGTGTGTTAGACTGGAGATCTCCTCTAAGTGTACCTGAGCTCATCTGTGTGTGTGTGTGTGTGTGTGTGTTAGACTGGAGATCTTCTCTAAGCATACCTGAGCTCGTCTCTGTGTGTGTGTTAGACTGGAGATCTCCTCTAAGTGTACCTGAGCTCATCTCTGTGTGTGTGTGTGTGTGTGTGTGTGTGTGTGTGTGTGTGTGTGTGTGTGTGTGTGTGTGTGTGTGTGTGTGTGTGTGTGTGTGTGTGTGTGTGTGTGTGTCTGTGTGTGTCTGTGTGTGTCTGTGTGTGTGTGTGTGTGTGTGTGTGTGTGTGTGTCTGTGTGTGTGTCTGTGTGTGTGTCTGTGTGTGTGTGTGTGTGTGTTAGACTGGAGATCTCCTCCGGTGAGATCCTTTAGCTCTTCAGCTGTTTAGCACGCGCCGCCTCTTGGTGTTGAGCGCTGGTTTGTTATGCTGTTAAAACTAATGCCTTGTCTGCATGTGTACGGACAAGACATTTGTCATTTAGAGTGGCATTTCTACAGACACTGTGTGTGTGTGTGTGTTATAAATAGGCCTCTTTCGCTGTAGCCAGGTGGAATTGATGCGCTTCAGCACATTTTGCAGGGTGTCGTCAGTGGAGGGTTTAATTTTTACAGTCCTGACAGCGCGAGGTCTCGAGCTCAAGAGATGCTACGCCCGAGTGACGCCACCGCTGTGTAAATGTTAGACGTGTTTGCGGACGCAGCATCAGTGTGCTACACACACACACACACACAAACACCCATCGCTCTAGTGTCACAGAAATAGGGTCAGACACACACAGCTCCTTTAAAGAGCATCTGCCGCCCTCTCTTTGTCATACAGCTGGAGGAAGTGCACACTTTATTTGGAGCTTCTCTCCAGCCAGAGCGTGCTGAGAGAGATACCGTTTCCCACAATGCACTGCTCTCCACTTGACCTTGTGCTCACAGCGTCCGTGAAGTTAGCAGAAGTGAAATTTTTTTTGGCCAATTTTTGATCAAGCTGGTAAATTACTTTTACACGAAATTGATTTAAAATCTAAATAAATATTCATGTCCCAGATTTCTGGACTGCAGTAATTATCTATCTATCCATCAATCAGTCTGTCCGTCTGTCCATCCTTCTCTCTCTCTCTCTCTCTCTCTCTCTCTCTCTCTCTCTCTCTCTCTCTCTCTCTCTCTCACTCAGAACTTTTTGGTAATGGTGTAAAAAAAAAAAAAAAACATTTGTTTTTAAACAAAAAAAAAAAAGTCTTTTGTAGAAATCTTTGTGTAGAAAATTAAAGAGATTTAAAATTCAATTCTCTCTCTCTCTCTCTCTCTCTCTCTCTCTCTCTCTCTGTCTGTCTGTCTGTCTGTCTGTCTCTCGCTCTATCCTTCTATTGCTCTCTCTCTCTTTCTGTCTGTCTATCACGCTATTCTTCTATCGCTCTCTCTCTGTCTGTCTCTCGCTCTACCCTTCTATCCCTCTCTTTCTCTCAGTCTGTCTGTCTCTCGCTCTATCCTTCTATCACTCTTTCTTCCTCTCTGTCTGTCTGTCTCTCGCTCTATCCTTCTATCACTCGTTCTTCCTCTCTGTCTGTCTGTCTGTCTGTCTGTCTGTCTGTCTCTATCCTTCTATCACTCTTTCTTCCTCTCTGTCTGTCTGTCTGTCTGTCTGTCTGTCTGTCTCTATCCTTCTATCACTCTTTCTTCCTCTCTGTCTGTCTGTCTGTCTGTCTGTCTGTCTCTATCCTTCTATCACTCTGTCTGTCTGTCTGTCTGTCTGTCTCTATCCTTCTATTACTCTTTCTTCCTCTCTGTCTGTCTGTCTGTCTGTCTCTCACTCTATCCTTCTATCACTCTTTCTTCCTCTCTGTCTGTCTGTCTGTCTGTCTGTCTGTCTCTATCCTTCTATCACTCTTTCTTTCTTTCTTTCTCTCTGTCTGTCTGTCTCTCACTCTATCCTTCTATTACTCTTTCTTTCTCTCTGTCTGTCTGTCTCTCACTCTATCCTTCTATCCATCTGTTTCCCTCTGTCTCTGTCTGTCGCTCTATCCTTCTATCCCTTTCTTTTTCTCTGTCTGTCTGTCTGTCTGTCTGTCTGTCTGTCTCTCGATCTATCCTTCTATCCCTCTCTTTCTCTCTGTCTGTCGCTCTATCCTTCTATCCCTCTCTTTTTCTCTGTCTGTCTGTCTGTCTCTCGCTCTATCCTTCTATCCCTCTCTTTCTCTCTGTCTGTCTGTCTGTCGCTCTATCCTTCTATCCCTCTCTTTTTCTCTGTCTGTCTGTCTGTCTGTCTGTCTGTCTGTCTCTTGCTCTATCCTTCTATCCCTCTCTTTCTCTCTGTCTGTCGCTCTATCCTTCTATCCCTCTCTTTTTCTCTGTCTGTCTGTCTGTCTGTCTGTCTCTCGCTCTATCCTTCTATCCCTCTCTTTCTCTCTGTCTGTCTGTCTGTCGCTCTATCCTTCTATTCCTCTCTTTTTCTCTGTCTGTCTGTCTGTCTGTCTGTCTGTCTGTCTCTTGCTCTATCCTTCTATCCCTCTCTTTCTCTCTGTCTGTCTGTCTGTCTGTCGCTCTATCCTTCTATCCCTCTCTTTTTCTCTGTCTGTCTGTCTGTCTCTCGATCCTCTCTTTCTCTCTGTCTGTCTGTCTGTCTGTCTGTCTCTCGCTCTATCCTTCTATTACTCTTTCTCTGTCTGTCTGTCTCTCGATCCTCTCTGTCTGTCTGTCTGTCTGTCTCTCGATCCTCTCTTTCTCTCTGTCTGTCTGTCTCTCGCTCTATCCTTCTATTACTCTTTCTCTGTCTGTCTGTCTCTCGATCCTTTCTGTCTGTCTGTCTGTCTGTCTGTCTGTCTCTCGCTCTAACCTTCTATTACTCTTTCTTTCTCTCTGTCTGTCTCTCGCTCTATCCTTCTATCCCTCTGTTTCTCTCTGTCTGTCTTTCTATCTCTATCCTTCTATCGCTCTGTTATTCTCTCCTTCATTCTATCTTTTATTTTTCTGTTCTATCATTTGTTCACTCTTGTAAATCTGTTTTTTTTTACAGTTCTTTGTCTGTTTGCAATCTCTCATGTTGGTAATGTAATGATGTCAGTTAGAACAGTTTGTCAGATTAGAGAGGTATATCGTCTATTGAATATATAGTGCATAATTAATATGCTTTTTAGTAGAGTGTTTACTGTGAAGTGTACTTTCACGCATTGTGAGGTCATGTAACAATATATTGTTTGAAATGCTGTTGCATAAACTGTAGACAGTACAGAATTCACACTTGTTGTATGTTTGTTTTATTTTTTGCACTGCAGGAATGATAATTTTTGGGGTTAAATGCACCTAAATGTCACATTGCAGAAACAACCAGACTACAGTAAGCAGTGCACGATCTTAATCTAATCATTGTATAATGCTAGGGAAAAAGGCATGAACGAATTAAACAAATAGATGATAGTGAGAATGGTAAACTACTGAATGCATTCGGGTCCAGATTATTCTTCTGAACAGATGTTCTGTATACAGAGAGCGGATATAAAAATGTGGCGGTATGTAAACGGTCAAAGCTGCCAGAGTGGACGATGGCCCATACTCCGCTTCAGCTCACCGTTTTGTTTGCTTACGAGTGGCAAAACGCATGATGTGTAGAAACAAGGCCAGGTTCTCTCGGTCTGTGATACGCGCACGGATGCCGAGGAGAGAGCCACGGCTCGCTGGCACAAACACATTCAAATTATCCAATAAAAACGTGTGAAATGGGTGGCGGAACGCCGGCCGAGGACATGCCAAAAGAAATAAACATCAGCTCTCTTTCGCACAAACCCGGAGCAACTGAGACACGAGGTGGGGGGAGGACAGGAACGCGCTATCTACTCCGACAGAACGCAGGAGCTGAGTCAGATAGTGGCATTAGTGTTTGTAATCAAAGCGCTGACATGTGTTTGCAGAACGCCATCAGCTCAGTCAAACCAAATGTGCTGCTTAAAGGTACCTCAAACATACAAAAACAACGACAGCTGACTGTGACGTAGAGCGCTCAGAAGTGTGAAGTGAGCGGGTGTGAGTGTATGATTTGTGTGTAATTGAAGCTGGTGCTGTGCTAGGTGTTGTTTCTGACCATTTGCTTGTAGAAACGTCACACTAGTATGTGTCTGGTGGAGATAAATGGCGTCTCCGATCAGCCTTGAAGCCAGAAGCAGAGCTTATTCATCTGTAGAAATGTGCAGCGGTGTGTGTGTGTGTGTGTAAAGCGATGTATGGCTGTTGTACTTTTACATGTCATCTGCATGTGCTGCATTTAGATCTATCTAATCCGCTTGAGTGACAGGAATCTGTTTGGGTGATTCCCATGAAAATATCCATTGTTACTTTTAAATGTTGGAGTGAAATAAGGAACTACAATTCATATTTGCATTGCTATTATATTGTCTTTTATTATTTTGTGCATGTATATATACCGACAGACAGATACTGCATATACTGCAATTATTTGATAAAAAATACAGTTTTCCATTTGAATATACTTAGAACATCATTTATTCCTGTGATCAAAGTTGAATTTTCAGCATCATTACTCCAGTCTTTAGTGCCACATGATCCTTCAGAAATCACTCTGATGTCAGGATTGTGATTTTTTTCTGTATTTTTGATCAAATAAATGCAGGCTTGAGGAGCACAAAAGACTTTCAAAAGCACAAAAAAACTGTTATGTTCCCAAACTTTTTACGGGTACTATATAATTAATATAATATAACAAAACATAACATAACATAACAACATAACATAACACAACATAACATAACATAACATAACATAACATAACATAACATAACATAACATAACATAACATATAACAAAACATAACATAGCACAACATAACATAACATAACAATATAACATAACACAACATAACATAACATAACACAACATAACATAACAATATAACATAACATAACAATATAACATAACACAACATAACATAACATAACATATAACAAAACATAACATAACATAACATAACAATATAACATAACACAACATAACATAACAATATAACATAACACAACATAACATAACAACATATAACAAAACATAACATAACATAACATATAACAAAACATAACATAACATAACATATAACAAAACATAACATAACAATATAACATAACATAACACAACATAACATAACAATATAACATAACACAACATAACATAACATAACATATAACATAACATAACATATAACATAACATATAACATATAACATATAACATAACATATAACATATAACATAACATATAACATAACATATAACATAACATATAACATAACATAACATATAACATATAACATAACATATAACATAACATATAACAACATAACATATAACATAACATATAACAAAACATATAACATAACATAACATAAAACATATAACATAACAACATAACATATAACATATAACATAACATATAACATATAACATAACATTACATAACATAACATATAACATATAACATATAACATATAACATATAACATATAACATAACATAACATATAACATAACATATAACATAACATAACATAACAATATAACATGACATGACATGACATAACATAATATATAGTGTGTGTGTGTGTGTGTGTGTGTGTGTGTGTGTGTGTGTGTGTGTGTGTGTGTGTGTGTGTGTGTGTGTGTGTGTGTGTGTGTGTGTATATACACACATACATGCACACGCACACACACATTAGAAATTATATATAACAATTATAAAATATATATTAAAACGTTTTTATTTAAATTTATTTTAAAGGCAGACAACATACTACCATCATTTATAAATACGTTAATATTTTAATATAGACTTAATGTTGT
Organism: Pseudorasbora parva; assembly: GCF_024679245.1. NCBI lineage: Eukaryota > Metazoa > Chordata > Actinopteri > Cypriniformes > Gobionidae > Pseudorasbora > Pseudorasbora parva. Next base: position 42,255,521 of record NC_090184.1, read on the forward strand.
ATTAAATATTCATATTACATAAAAGTGAATAAGATTATATCTAAATAATATATAATTTTTTATTCATTTATTTATTGCATAAAGAGAAACTGGGGGTTAATTGTCATGAATAATATTACATTGCAAAAATGTTTTTAATTAATTAAATGATCCTAAAAATAGGCTTCACTTTCTTTATGAAAAAATATATTATTTCTTGACCTAGATACGCTCTCAAGAGGTTTCGTGAATTTTCTCTCTCTTTTTGCTGTGCATTTCAAACTTTATCATTCTATATCAACAGTACACAAAATGCATGAGCTAAATTGTGCCAATGCTACACACACTTTAGCTGACACACTTTACCCCATTGGTCAGTGTTCATGTGCTCTGGTCTCATCAAATCTTGAAGGCACCAGTCGATATCGTAAGTTTGACTGAACAATAGCATGTGGATCACACAGATCTTCATAGGATCCATTATTTTTCACTCCCAGACTTCCAAGGGCTCCTCGGTTGGTTTGAACTCCCACTGTCTGTTTAGGGCAACAGAAGTCTGGAATCTCCAGAGTTTTCATTTAACATGGCGTCGAGCTGTGAAGTGTAATTTCAGTGGAATCTAAACACACTAATTGAATATCATAACTTTGTGAAGCTGCTTCTCCTAAAGGTACCTGAAATTTTAATTTAGACTTCAAAAGAGCTCCGACTTTAAAGTAAATCTATTGTTTTTCATTTAGACTCGCAATTTTCTCCTCTCTCTCTCTCTCTCACTCTCACAAGCGGCGCCGTACGTAGTTATGATTGATCTGGTAATTAAAATATGCAGAGAAGGAAAAAATATTAACCGCTTCTTTTTGTTTTAGAAAACAGCCAACCGTTTTTTTTTTCTCACCGCAGCAGATAATTAAATTTTGCACATTGATGTTCTTTACGCGGCATTCATCTCCCTCATTATTTTTCCATTTTCATCTTTCTGCCGAGAGATCGATAGATTGATAAGATGATGTTGCTAATCTTAAATAATTTAAGAGGAGAAAAGTTACACTTACTTTGCTGCTGGCAAAGTGTTTGAACTTTCATTCTCTTCTGGAATTGCATGCAATCCTTCATTCCAGCGCACCGTCACAAACAAAAGCACTCGCCTACAGAGTTACAGTCGCTACGTCAGAGCGGGAGGAATGCATTCATTCATTCCGTTTATTTTTCTCTGAAAATATATACAGTAGGATGCTGTGCATTACAGATCGATGGTTGTCAAGACTAATACCCCAAACGAAGAGAGAAATGGCAATTCAAAGAGAGAGCATAAAGTAGGCCAATTAGTACCTTGGGAGCGTTTTGCAGGGAGAGATAGCGCCGCGACGTGTCATTTGTGCTAACGTTGAGGCCGATTGTTTATAATATGACCTGACAGTTTGGGGCTCTCCAGTATCGGATTAAGCACAATGCTAATTAACATTTGGCTGCGCGAGAAGCTGGTGTGGAGCATCAACAGGAGAGCGTTTATAAAAGCCAAGCAGAAGACTTCTGGAGGAAGCCTACATAAAACAAATCCTTTGAGATTCAAGGCTTCCCACATTCGAAATCTTGAGATTTGATCAACACTAAATATTCAACTTTGTCATGAATGCCACTCTGTGCTAAATGAATGATGTTTATTCTTACTGTATCGTCATGATCTTACTGTATCTTAATAATCTCGCGCTCGGGTTTCTCCTGAAATGCTGAAAAGGAAATGTTTAGTTTAATTAAAGTGCCGTCTATTCGTCCTCTTGGCTCCTGTGGTGATGGTGATTGTCACTCTTTTAATTGGGTCCCGAGGGATTAGTGTCAAGGGCTCTCTTGTTCTTTTTTCCTGGTTTTGCCCAGAGTATCTATTGACCTCTGACAGGTGTGAAAGGACCAGCCGGAGAACAGGTTCACGTTTCGTTTGGCTGTAGATCGTCACCTTTAGTCCTGCACTGAGCTCACAGCTCCGATAAGAATTATTTTCAAGACAGCAGAGCTGGGATCAGTGTTGAGAGAAACTATCTAAACGCAGTGCTACTAATGTAACTGCATTCTTCTGTGTGGCTGACAGAAGTTTGGCTGTTTTAATAAAGCTTTGTTTTTCAGTAACAAGCAAATGGAAGTGACACAATTTTACTGCCATACTGCACATATACATATCTCTTTCTTTCTTTCTTTCTTTCTTTCTTTCTTTCTTTCTTTCTTTCTTTCTTTCTTTCTTTCTTTCTTTCTTTCTTTCTTTCTTTCTTTCTTTCGTAAAACTAGGAAGTCTGAATCATTTCAGCAGTCCTGATGGTTTTAGTTGCTTATTGATCATATGAATTGTAGCAAAATAAAAAGTAAGACTGTTGTTTATCACTGTTTTTTGGGGTCAGCATTTTTTGTTTTTGATTTGTTGTTTCTAGTATAAATGTTGAATTGAATAATGCTCTCACTATTTCTTAATGCCTCACTCCTTGTTGTTGTTGTTGTTGTTGCGTGTGTGTGTGTGTGTGTGTGTGTGTGTGTGTGTGTGTGTGCGTGCGTGCGTGCGTGCGTGTGTGTGTGTGTGTGCGTGTGTTTCCTGAGCATCAAATCCTCATATTAGAGTGATTTCTGAAGGATCATGTGACACTGAAGACTGGAGTAATGATGCTGAAAATACAGCTTTGGTCACAGGAATAAATTACACTTTGAAATATATTCACATAGAAAAGTTATTTTAAAATGTAACATTATTTCACAATATTACTGTGTTTTTTGTATTTTTAATAAAATAAATGCAGCCTTGGAGAGCAGAAAATATTTCTTTCAAAAACATAAACAAATTTTACAGATCCCAAACTTTTGAACGGCAACATATATGTATGTATATAAAATAAATAAATATAATTTGGCCTGAAGCAATGTGTTCAATGCTCACAGTCAGAAATGTTGAACAATCCAGGTCGACACCATTATGACTAAAAGTTTCCTAAGTATTTCCTACCAAAGCAAGGTAGTATTTGACCCTGGTCAAGCGTATCCATAGACTAGTGGGAGTGGCCTTGGACGGCAACATGCCCAATGCATTATGGGTGTTGAAGTATTTCTATCTATTTTGCAAAAGGAAAGACAACAGCCTTTTTTCTCTGATTTAGGTTGCACCAAATTTCCACCTATCTAAAGTATAGGCAGCCAAGTATTGAAAGCTCATTTTGTCAGCGCGTGAAGTATCCCTGTAAATGGGTTGCAAATGCAGTTTCTTGACTGTTTCTTGCTAGAGTTTCAGAGTAGCTTCACAAACAGGACTTTACTGCTATAATTGTGAGCATGTGTGTCTGCTTGAGTGTGTTTGTTTGTAGTATTGTATACATGTGAAGAATGACTGGAGGTGCGCAGAGATCTGGCGATAGAGCAGTTTTATTACATTTCATATTGAGACCAATTTTATCCAGTGGTCTGAAGGACAGACATCTATTCCCCGACTAAATCAACTCGGTGTCTCAGTCCCGCAGTTCAAACGTGCACATGCAGTCACGTGCGCTCTTCTTCACATGCACTGCTGCTTTCTGCTTTGTTTAGCGTTCGCTTTCTTTGAGGATGTGCAGACTTTCAGAAATGCCTTTTAAGATTTAGCAGATGAATTGCAGGAATTTAACATGCATTTAATTGCTTTAATCATCGTTTTGCAAGCCAGGCAGATTCGTATCCCCGTCTGAAGCGCTGTATTCATACTGTCAAAGATCCATCACACATGAGGGTTTATCTAATGGACAGAGGGCAATGTTTTGCCAAAGTTTACCATGGTTAATCCCGTTTACCTGCACATGATCCGTGACCCAGAAGACTATTTATATTGTTTTTAAGGGCTGTTTCATCAGGGATGGGGAGTGTGTAATGCGAAGTGTCATTTAAATGCTAACTGCATCTATTCGACATATAAATAGAAACATGGCTTCTTTGTGACTTTCACTGTCACATTGGAGTGTTTGCTTCCTTTTAACTGCAGAAAGATTTTAAAATAACAATCTGTAATTGAGACGACTGACAAGTCAATAACAGATGCTAACAAACAATAACAGTGTTTCTTTGACTTTAGGCACGATTTATGTCCTGGGGCGGATTTTCATTTAAACAAACAGATTTCAACAACTTCATTTATTTTTGCTACTTCTCAAATGTTTATGTAGGGGTTTTGTTGTTTTGCCCTGTATACAATATTACTATGTCAAAATATGAAAATCCATCAAAAAGATATGTATTGCATTCACTGTAACAAGGACACTTCATTATAAGTGTACCCAAAAATACACTCTAAAAAACACTGGGATTTGAGTTGTTTTTAACCCAAGGGCTGGGTAAATATAGGGCAGAACACATGTTGGGTTCATTTTAACCATCAAATTAGGTTGTTTATCTAACCCAGCATGATGGGTTGCTTTTTTTGTATAATACTAGCTTCTTTTTTTCCTTTTCCTTTTTGTTTTTGTTTTTTGTTTTACTTCAAACATGAATAAATGTTTCTATCACGCAAAAAGACAGACGTGACTCTCGTTTAGATGACTCACAAAACCCCCCACAAAAACCACCCAAACACTGGGTTGTTACGTCTTTTTTTTTTTAAACTTAAAGGGTTACTTCTCCACTTTTTCATATTAAACTATGTTATTCCCTTAACTTAAACGAGTTGATACATACCTCTCTCGTCTCAGTGCGTTCACTTAATCTCTCTGATGCGCGGTGACGATCTGATAGCATTTAGCTTAGCTCCCTAAACCCAGTTCATTCACTATGGTACCAAACAGAGATCAAGTTAGAATTACCAAACACCTCCACGTTTCCCCTATTTAAATACAGTTAAACAAATAGTCGAACGATCAAGTATGGTGACAAAATAAAACGATGTACTTCTCTAATCGGATTAAAAAGGAGAACTATAATGTATGGCGGATTAGCACTTCTGAGAGTACTTCGGCTCGGCTGAAAAGTCCCGGCTGAAACATCTTTCCTCACACCTCCCCCTCACTCTCTCATTTCTGTCAATAGGGAGATGTGAGGGAAGATGTTTCGGCCGGGACTTTTTACTGCGCCGAGCCGAAGTACTCTCAGAAGTGCTAATCCGCCATACATTATAGTTCTCCTTTTTAATCCAATTAGAAACGTGCCACGTTTTATTTTGTCACCATACTTGATCGTTCAACTACTCGTGTAACTGTATTTAAATAGGGGAAACGTGGAGGTGTTTGGTACTTCTAACTTGATCTCTGTTTGGTTCCATAGTGAATGAACTGGGCTTAGGGAGCTAAACTAAATGCTATCAGATCGTCACCGCGCGTCAGAGATTAAGTGCACGCACTGAGACGAGAGAGGTATGTATCAACTCGACTAAGTTAAGGGAATAACATAGTTTAGTATGAAAAGGCAGTGAAGTATCCCTTTAAACATACTTTCAAAGTATGGCTATGGGTGCACACACTTGTGCCTAAGAACCGTCTTCTTCCATTTTGCTATGAACAGATCAGTGTTCAAAAAAAGTTGGGGAAATGTATAAGAGTGATTCCTGATAGACTGTCTGAAACAACAACAACAAAAAACCTTTCAAAGAAGGAAAAAATCATCCTCTGACTTTCAGAGCTGCAACAGAAACGACTTTCGACCTTGATAGAAATGTAGTGGAGTAAAAAGTACGATATTTGTCTTTCAAATGTAGTGAAGTAAAAGTCATAAGTTTCCAGAAAAAATAATACTTCAGTAAAGTACAGATACTCAAAAAGTGTACTTAAGTACAGTACTCGAGTAAATGTACTTAGTTACCGTCCACCTCTGGTTACGTCTGACCCAGGATCTGAGTAACACAAAACTACCCAAACACTGGGTTGTTATGTCTGACCCAGGATCTGAGTAACACAAAACTACCCAAACACTGGGTTGTTACGTCTGACTCAGGATCTGAGTAACACAAAACTACCCAAACACTGGGTTGTTACGTCTGACCCATGATCTGAGTTACACAAAAACTTACCAAACACTGGGTTGTTACGTCTGATCCAGGATCTGAGTAACACAAAACTACCCAAACACTGGGTTGTTACGTCTGACCCAGGATCTGAGTAACACAAAAACTACCCAAACACTGGGTTGTTACGTCTGACCCAGGATCTGAGTAACACAAAAACTACCCAAACACTGGGTTGTTACGTCTGACCCATGATCTGAGTAACACAAAAACTTACCAAACACTGGGTTGTTACGTCTGATCCAGGATCTGAGTAACACAAAACTACCCAAACACTGGGTTGTTACGTCTGACCCAGGATCTGAGTAACACAAAACTACCCAAACACTGGGTTGTTACGTCTGACCCAGGATCTGAGTAACACAAAACTACCCAAACACTGGGTTGTTACGTCTGACCCAGGATCTGAGTAACACAAAACTACCCAAACACTGGGTTGTTACGTCTGACCCAGGATCTGAGTAACACAAAAACTACCCAAACACTGGGTTGTTACGTCTGACCCAGGATCTGAGTAACACAAAAACTACCCAAACACTGGGTTGTTACGTCTGACCCAGGATCTGAGTAACACAAAAACTACCCAAACACTGGGTTGTTACGTCTGACCCAGGATCTGAGTAACACAGAAACTACCCAAACACTGGGATATGTTACGTCTGACCCAGGATCTGAGTAACACAAAACTACCCAAACACTGGGATATGTTACGTCTGACCCAGGATCTGAGTAACACAAAACTACCCAAACACTGGGTTGTTACGTCTGACCCAGGATCTGAGTAACACAAAACTACCCAAACACTGGGTTGTCAAGTCTGACTCAGGATCTGTGTAACACAAAAACTACCCAAAAACTGGGTTGTTACGTCTGACCCAGGATCTGAGTAACACAAAACTACCCAAACATTGGGTTGTTACGTCTGACCCAGGATCTGAGTAACACAAAAACTACCCAAACACTGGGTTGTTACGTCTGACCCAGGATCTGCATAACACAAAAACTACCCAAACACTGGGATATGTTACGTCTGACCCAGGATCTGAGTAACACAGAAACTACCCAAACATTGGGATATGTTACGTCTGACCCAGGATCTGAGTAACACAAAACTACCCAAACACTGGGTTGTTACGTCTGACCCAGGATCCGAGTAACACAAAACTACCCAAACACTGGGTTGTCAAGTCTGACTCAGGATCTGTGTAACACAAAAACTACCCAAACACTGGGTTGTTACGTCTGACCCAGGATCTGAGTAACACAAAACTACCCAAACACTGGGTTGTCAAGTCTGACTCAGGATCTGTGTAACACAAAAACTACCCAAACACTGGGTTGTTACGTCTGACCCAGGATCTGAGTAACACAAAACTACCCAAACACTGGGTTGTCAAGTCTGACTCAGGATCTGTGTAACACAAAAACTACCCAAACACTGGGTTGTCAAGTCTGACTCAGGATCTGTGTAACACAAAAACTACCCAAACACTGGGTTGTCAAGTCTGACTCAGGATCTGTGTAACACAAAAACTACCCAAACACTGGGTTGTTACGTCTGACCCAGGATCTGAGTAACACAAAACTACCCAAACATTGGGTTGTTACGTCTTACCCAGGATCTGAGTAACACAAAAACTACCCAAACACTGGGTTGTTACGTCTGACCCAGGATCTGAGTAACACAAAACTACCCAAACATTGGGTTGTTACGTCTTACCCAGGATCTGAGTAACACAAAAACTACCCAAACACTGGGTTGTTACGTCTGACCCAGGATCTGCATAACACAAAAACTACCCAAACACTGGGATATGTTACGTCTGACCCAGGATCTGAGTAACACAAAAACTTACCAAACACTGGGTTGTTACGTCTGATCCAGGATCTGAGTAACACAAAACTACCCAAACACTGGGTTGTTACGTCTGACCCAGGATCTGAGTAACACAAAACTACCCAAACACTGGGTTGTTACGTCTGACCCAGGATCTGAGTAACACAAAACTACCCAAACACTGGGTTGTTACGTCTGACCCAGGATCTGAGTAACACAAAACTACCCAAACACTGGGTTGTTACGTCTGACCCAGGATCTGAGTAACACAAAAACTACCCAAACACTGGGTTGTTACGTCTGACCCAGGATCTGAGTAACACAAAAACTACCCAAACACTGGGTTGTTACGTCTGACCCAGGATCTGAGTAACACAAAAACTACCCAAACACTGGGTTGTTACGTCTGACCCAGGATCTGAGTAACACAGAAACTACCCAAACACTGGGATATGTTACGTCTGACCCAGGATCTGAGTAACACAAAACTACCCAAACACTGGGATATGTTACGTCTGACCCAGGATCTGAGTAACACAAAACTACCCAAACACTGGGTTGTTACGTCTGACCCAGGATCTGAGTAACACAAAACTACCCAAACACTGGGTTGTCAAGTCTGACTCATGATCTGTGTAACACAAAAACTACCCAAAAACTGGGTTGTTACGTCTGACCCAGGATCTGAGTAACACAAAACTACCCAAACATTGGGTTGTTACGTCTGACCCAGGATCTGAGTAACACAAAAACTACCCAAACACTGGGTTGTTACGTCTGACCCAGGATCTGCATAACACAAAAACTACCCAAACACTGGGATATGTTACGTCTGACCCAGGATCTGAGTAACACAGAAACTACCCAAACATTGGGATATGTTACGTCTGACCCAGGATCTGAGTAACACAAAACTACCCAAACACTGGGTTGTTACGTCTGACCCAGGATCCGAGTAACACAAAACTACCCAAACACTGGGTTGTCAAGTCTGACTCAGGATCTGTGTAACACAAAAACTACCCAAACACTGGGTTGTTACGTCTGACCCAGGATCTGAGTAACACAAAACTACCCAAACACTGGGTTGTCAAGTCTGACTCAGGATCTGTGTAACACAAAAACTACCCAAACACTGGGTTGTTACGTCTGACCCAGGATCTGAGTAACACAAAACTACCCAAACACTGGGTTGTCAAGTCTGACTCAGGATCTGTGTAACACAAAAACTACCCAAACACTGGGTTGTCAAGTCTGACTCAGGATCTGTGTAACACAAAAACTACCCAAACACTGGGTTGTCAAGTCTGACTCAGGATCTGTGTAACACAAAAACTACCCAAACACTGGGTTGTTACGTCTGACCCAGGATCTGAGTAACACAAAACTACCCAAACATTGGGTTGTTACGTCTTACCCAGGATCTGAGTAACACAAAAACTACCCAAACACTGGGTTGTTACGTCTGACCCAGGATCTGAGTAACACAAAACTACCCAAACATTGGGTTGTTACGTCTTACCCAGGATCTGAGTAACACAAAAACTACCCAAACACTGGGTTGTTACGTCTGACCCAGGATCTGCATAACACAAAAACTACCCAAACACTGGGATATGTTACGTCTGACCCAGGATCTGCATAACACAAAAACTACCAAAACACTAAAAAAATGTATTTGGGTAGAACAAATAAGCCATGATGTTTGTTTAATTAACAAAAAGGTTAAAAATAAGCCTTTTTATCTAGCTGTGTTTATGTGCCCAAGAAAGACCCATAATGCACTGCACTACTGACCCACGGTCTTGAGTAAGCAACTCATTTTGGCAACCCAGCGCTGGGTTCATAGTTTAACCCAACATATACTGGGGTGTTTTACTAAACTCAATTATTTTTTTAACCCAAAATATGTTTTAAATTAAAATCACATGTAATGTGACTGACTCCAGCAACAACACAGGCAACAGGTGAATTTTTTAAAGAAAGAACACCAGAAATTGACAAAAAATATAAGCAAACCGTACATGTATGAGAAAAAGTGCAGAAAAGAATGCCAGCTCGCTTCAATGAATTTGCTTTTGATAACTTTAACATTAAATAATTTGTCTAAGAACAAATTTGAGCAGTTATTTTCTAGATTGTTTTCTGAAGACACAAGTCAAAATGTTTGTCATAATTGTCTTTGGACACTTTATGTCATCGTTAGTTACCAAAGCATGATTTTTTTTTCCTCTTATGTGATAGAAATTGGCTTCCATTCCATCTGTTTGGTGCCACTAGAGTTCATGGGCCCTATTTTAACGATCTGAAACGCAAGTGTCAAAGCGCGAAGCGTAAGTAACTTTGTGGGCGGGTCTCGGCGCTGTTGCTATTTTCCCGGCGGGATAAATGGCTCTTGCGCCAGGCGCAAATCTAAAATGGGTTGGTCTGAAGTAGCTTCATTATTCATAGGTGTGGTTTGAGCGTAACGTGAATAAACCAATCAGAGCGTCATCCAACCTTCCCTTTAAAAGCAGGTGCGCAAGTTCCATTATGGATTGCTTATTATTATGGCGTATTTACCAGGCGCACGCCAGGAGCGGTTCACAGCCGAGGAGACGGATGTTCTTGAAGAGCAGCCCGAACGAAACAAAAATATATTGCAGTATATTGGAAAATTTCATGCAATACATTAGGCAATATATTCACATATATGGGAATTAATATTTATATCTTTCAATATATTGCAATATAGTGAAAGCGGCAATCATTTGTATATTTTGCAATATATTACATGACTATATAATATATTTTATAATACCATCAATATATTATTCCATATATTTACAATATATTAAAAAATATTTCAAGTAATATATTGGTAAATATATTTTCCTTTCGTAAGAGCAGTGAAAGACAGAGAAGTTGTGTTGTATGGAGATGGGAGAAACCCACCCAAAATAGCGTCGGTTAAACAGTTGTTTAGTTTTTCAGTCGATTTTTTTTTTCCTGGTTCTTGACGGACAAACCAATTTGTCAGATGTCCTTATATATGTATATGTCTTGCCACTATTGGGTAAATAGGTCTGATCACTAATTACTACAATTAGCCTGAATAATTTGTAAGCTAGATTTATGCCTATTTTTCACATCTTCGTGGCACACCACAATGTGTTAATATTTTTTTTAGTGTAACAATTTATGATTTGCAAAAATAACTGTTGCATCTGTGTAGATTTCATGAGCAAAGTGTATGCGCGTTGTGCACGCTATACATTATGGTCAAGCATACGCCCTTAAAATAGCATAATGAACAACACGCAACGCGCCGCTGACTTTAGACTAGGTTTTTTCAGGCCAATTGTTTAATGGAACAGCAAAATAGCGCCAGGGATTGTTTGCGCCGGAACACGCCTCCTTTTTTGCGCTGAACCGCCCAAGGAGCGCAAGTTCATTCACTAGTTTAGCGACGTGCTTCTGTGGAGGGAAAAGCGCGCTTTGCGCGGGTGCAAAATAGGAATGACACATGCGGCGGTGTACAAAGTCAATTGCGCTGGGTGCAAGATAGGGCCCCATATGTTTTAAAGTGAACATAAAACGGCATTCGCAAAGCATTTTGCCTCTGTAAAATGAACTTTATCGCTCGGAAATTGATTGGATCCTGAAATGTTTGAGAGACGAGGTTTAACAATAAGAGACACTTTTCTCTTAGAAGAATAAGACCAGGATTGGGTATTATGGACGTAAACAGTGTTAGATTTGATTTGGTCTGGTCTTAAAGTCCTGTTTTTTGTGTGCTGTCCCATTAGGAGGAACAATGCATCATCTGGGTCACCGAGAGGAAGTGCTATTACAGTGAACGTGTCCGGCCAAGAAACTGGCATTTAAACAAACAGACTGAATTTACGTTCCGGCTCTTAGAGTTTGGCAGGGAGACGTTTGGCCGTTGTCCAGGTGGTCACGGAGGAGGAAGTCCCAGCCCGGAGAGTTATGGGACTCATCAGCGTTCACTGCAGCTCCTCTGGGTCTCATTCCGCTCGCTGCTGATTTATACCACGTGAGGGGAGGAAAGAGGTCTCGCAGGTCATATTCATACATGCCTAAGTGGCTCGAAATTATTAGCTGCTTATCACCAGCCGATCCGCATCATTTTTCACCTGTCGGGACTTTTAAAATAACCTGCAAATGCTCACAGGCATCATTCACACATGCGGCGTCAGTTGTGCTGCATCTGATTCATATCATATCACCTTCTGTATAATGTTTTCACACAAACTAAGCGTCGTGCAGACGTGCAGGTCTCGGTTAATACCTCGCTTTGTTCCGACCGGCTGCTAATTATAGCAGGTGATGACACACCTTCACGGCGCGCCGGTGATCCGTCATTTGACAGCCCGACGTGAGAGCTGTGAAAAAGGAAGGATATCTCTCTGTGAAATATGCATGACATCAAAAAGCCTTAAAGGTTATTACAAATTAATAATGAGAGGATAAAGTTGTAAAAAAATAGCCTGGCCGTGTTGGGTGGGGTGTTTTAAATGTTTAATGTCGCATGCAGTGCTTGTAGATGACCAGCAAACTCGTCTCTTGCGCCGATGTTGGAGCTCTTCAGTGGGCGAGCGGTTCGGGACGGGTCAGGACACTCGACTAGTCGATTAGTGAGAGTGCATGCATTTCATTTTTAGCTGTGGAGCTTTAAAAGGAAAGAATAAAGAGACACAACTTCTCTGAGAGTTTTAGCGTGCCAACTATGTGCTTTAGTTGACTCAGTCTCAGCTTAAAGTTTTTTTAAAATATATTTTCTGTTTTCATTTTAATCTTAGTCAAAGTTTAAGTTTAATTTTGTTTTTGTCATTTTTATTTAGATTTTTTTTCCAAAGATATCTATATAGTTTGGATAATTTTTTCATTTCAGTTGTTTATTTTAATACATCAAGTTTTAAACATTGTATTTCCGTCATATTTTTTTCTTTTAAGTGACAAATATTTTTTTTTATTAATAGTGAATCATTTTAGTTCATTAGTTGAGTTTTTTATTATATATATTTTTTATATTTTTTTTATATTTCTTGTTTATTTTTAGTACATCAAGTTAAAGTAAACAGAAATGCCATGGCAACTTACAGAAATACAATTTAATTTTAATCTTAGTTAAAGTTTTTGTAATTTTGTTGCGTGTTTTTGTCATTTTTATTAGTATATTTTAAATATATATATATATATATATATATATATATATATATATATATATATATAGTTTCTATATAGTTTTACTGATTTTTATTTCAGTTGTTAATATTAATGCATCAAGTTTTAAACATTGTATTTCACTCAAAAAAAATTACTTTCAATGTTGTTAGTTGCACTCAAATCATCCTTGTTCACATTACTTAAAAAACTCATGTAACTACATAAACTTTAATTCACTGAGTTTTTTTCTCCTAAAAATTACTATTGACAGCTTTACTTAATAAGTGTTTGTTCGGTCAACTTAACATTGCTTAGTAAAACGAACAAACTGGGCAGTGGGTCTGTAGTTCCCAGCATGCTTAGCAAGGGAATGCCTTAGGAGAGTAAATTTAGGGATTAAAGTGTTATTTTATATTTTCAGTAAAGGGAAAGATGATGTTAGTTTATGTTAATGTTTAATGTTCGGTTATGTCGGACAGTTAGATGAGCTTCTGTAATTTAGTGGTTACCATTATGCAGAATAGTAGTGCATCTGTTTAATAGTAAATCTTTTTAGTTTGCAAATAATTATAATTATAATTATATTTTTTTTATTTCATATTTAGTTTATTTTAGTTCATCAAGTTAAACTAAACAGAATTTAAAATGTTGAATTGAAAACTAACAGAAATACTATTTCTTTTGAATCTTAGGTAAAGTTTTAGTAGTTTTGTAGGATTTTTTGTCATTTTTATTAATCTTTTACTAATCTTAACATTTTTTTGGTTAAGAATCCCCCCCATGGATTCGGACAGGCCCTAAGTGCACATGCGCCATGAGCACAGATCATTAAAATAGGGCCCTGTGACTTGAATTAACCATAAATGTGGAGCCCTGAGCAATCTGGATCATGACATTTGCTCTTCAACTATAAGTCTACAGAACAACAATGAGCAAAGTGTGTGCATGTACCTTGAAATGTGCTCTAGAGATCAGTTTTTGTTCCAAGAAACTACACCCATCCTAAGAAGAGATATTGAGGTTTTCCATTAATGGCCATGGTTTTGCAACAGTTAATCACTCAAAAATAATTAGAAAATTAAAAATGCTCGTCCCATCAGACCACTTGAGATAGATTGACCCTAATGTAAAATAAAACTGCTTTGATTGGGCTACTAAAGCCAGAGAGCCTTTATCTTACGTGTCCACTTGATGCCAGATTTTGAGGGGGAAATGACTGGTCGTTCAGACTTATTTTGCTCAGCCCTATTACATTTCAATGAATACACTATTTCTGCAAGTAGCGCGACCGTTTCGTAGTCTGCTCGTATTCCTGTGACAGCACAAAAGACGGCGGCGGTTCTCTGCTGACATCTTCAAGCTCACTGAAGCTTCACTAAACAAGGAGCTGAAGTCTCTGCAGGTTTGCCAACACAGAAAAGCACTCGGCGTCGCCTTTATTTTTTCATCATTTTCCCTCGCACTCTCATCTCCGAAGTGACTCGAACTGTCGCCCCCTGAACACTTCACAATAATGACAGAAGACACTGTACAAAATTGCCTTGTTTATGGCGGTAATGTTAGCTGTCTGTTCCGGTGTCGCTCTCGAAGCAGACGCGATCGTGGCAGCCGGTCTGAAGTGAATTTCTTGGGCGACTACCTGGAAACATCAACAGTCATTAATTATGCAAAACTCCCCTCGCAGTGGGAGCCGAGGAGCTGCTCGCTGCAGCGGAGACGACTCCTATTAGAGTCAATGCGCTCCTCAATGAGCCCCCGCTACGCAAATGCTCCAAACAGACTGACACGTCCGCGCTCTTTCTAGTTGCTCCTCTCAAAGATGCAGTTTTATTGTGTTTGTGCTGAACGTTTAACTGAAGATGAGACGTAGAGCGCTCTTCGTCCTTCATCAGTCACACAGTAATATTCCCGCCGCTGCCTCACTGTATTTCTGTTCGCGCTCTGCCGTCTGATTGCCTGTGTACCGCCGGTTCGGCTCAGATGTAAAAACGGAGGGAATGTGACAGACCTGACACGTAATATTTCACTCTCCGATGGCTGGCTGCGACATTTGACGTTATTATAAAGTACTTTCGGCTGGGCTCCAGTGGCCTGTGAGAACTGGATCCATCTTGAGGTGTTTCACGGGGCGCTTAAGGACGTGTGTTAGCTTTCAATTAGACTATCTGAAGGAGGCTGGGTCAGCACAGTGATGGTGTCGGATGTACACATTGCTGTAATCATGTACTATGGTATTTGCATTATGCTCTAGGGAATTCCTGAGTATTACGGTGGTACTTTATTGTTAGTGACCTATGATCAGGAGGATTGACAGATACCAAAGAAGACAGAGATCTCAGTATGAGCTTAAACATGTCTCTGTTGACTCTGTTTTTATTTCTACTAAACATTAAACTAAATTAAACTAAAAATCTATCTATCTATCTATCTATCTATCTATCTATCTATCTATCTACCTACCTACCTATCTATCTATCTATCTATCTATCTATCTATCTATCTATCTATCTATCTATCTATCTATCTCTATCTATCTATCTATCTATCTATCTATCTATCTATCTATCTATCTATCTATCTATCTGTCTGTCTGTCTGTCTGTCTGTCTGTCTGTCTGTCTGTCTGTCTATCTATCTATCTATCTATCATGAATCATCTCTCTATCTATCTATCTATCTATCTATCTATCTATCTATCTATCTATCTATCTATCTATCTATCTATCTATCTATCTATCTATCTATCTATCTATCTATCTATCTATCTATCTATCTATCTATCTATCTATCTGTCTGTCCCTGTCTGTCTGTCTGTCTGTCTAAACCAATGCAGTAAATATATGCAGATAGATTTTGGTTTTGTGTGATGTTAGTCTTGGTTTAGGGCAAGTGATGATGGTTCTGGGTGTGTCGACAAACCCTACATTATGGGGACAAAATGTCCCCAAAAAGATGGCAATATCCCAAATCCTTGTCTTTTTATCCTTGACATTTTTGGTCCCCATTAGGAAAACAGCTTATAAATCACACTAAGGGATGTTTTCTGAAAATGTACAAATGCGGAACGTTTTTTGTGAACGGTAGGTTTAGGGTTAGGGGATGGTATATACCGTTTGTATAAAAATCAATCTGGAAAGTCCCTATAAAACGCGTGTGTGTGTGTGTATCTCCTCACCATCATCTGTGGTCCGTGAGCCTCTCATTCATCAGTTTGTTTTAGCTTTGAGCAGTTGCTCTGTTGGCGTGATGTCCTGTTACAGTGAAACAAAGGCAGCGTTGACACTGGTAATTAATTAGGCTATTACGCCTTCTGCAATGATAATTGCCTGGCTGGAAAGTCACCAGCTCCGTGAGGGAGAGGAGAGGAGCCACGGCGGGCCAGATCCATCCATCACGGACCAGACCCTCTCTTTCCTTCTCCACGGCGCTGGCTCACCTTGACTGGCACCCAAGTGCTTATAATGGATGAGTGGTGTAATGCGATACATGGAGAGATTGCTCCATACGGCTCAGGGGGTGTATGTTGGGTCTCGTCTCCGATAACTCTTGAGGTTCCTGAGGGTCATTTTCCGGCCCTCGGTTCACTCACAGGCCAGGAGGAAGGCTCTCCAGACAGACGGCAGCTTTGATGCATTTATCTTAATGACTCTCTATCTTTATCTTAAAACTGAAATACAACTCTATCTATCTATCTATCTATCTATCTATCTATCTATCTATCTATCTATCTATCTATCTATCTATCTATCTATCTATCTATCTATCTATCTATCTATCTGTCTGTCTGTCTGTCTGCCTGTCTGTCTATCTGTCTGTCTGTCTGTCTGTCTGTCTGTCTGTCTGTCTGTCTGTCTGTCTGTCTATCTGTCTGAAATACAACTCTGTCTATCTATCTATCTATCTATCTATCTATCTATCTATCTATCTATCTATCTATCTATCTATCTATCTATCTATCTATCTATCTATCTATCTATCTATCTATCTATCTATCTATCTATCTATCTATCTATCTATCTATCTATCTATCTATCTATCTATCTATCTATCTGACCTTCCGTCCGTCCGTCCATCTTAAACCTTCCACCATTCTGTTCTTCTTTCTCTATTATTTGTTATTTTATTTCCTCTCGATTTACCCATGTGATCTCATCCTCACTGTTCTATCTGCATGTTGTTGTACAGACTGAAGTTCTTTCACATCTTTAGATTCAGTTCTGCAGAAAGAGGCTCTTGTTTTTGGAAGTACAAAGTCTTTATCCTTGTGTATGTGGGTTAGTTACTGTAGTTAGCTGCGGTTCAGTGTTGCGGTGTTCTGTAGAGGTTAGAGGAGTTGCGTCTCGATGACTTTGATCAGGGTTTATCATCTCTTCCTGTGAATCTCGTCTGGATTTAGAGCTGAACTGAGATCTGTAAGAGGCTCACCATCTCAACATCTTCCACACATACAGGGCTCTTTACTAAGGACTTTGATCCTGGTAACCTTGTATGTTAAAGGGGTGGTAAAATGGTTTAATTGGAAGAAATTGCGACAGAAATAAATTACTTTTGTACAGTACAATTATATATGTATCACCACTACTACTACTACTAATATTAATAATACTTTATTATTAAAGCTATTTTTAAGAAAAAATCTAAATTTTAATATATAATAATTGTTATTTTTTTATTTCAATTAATTAAACATGCTTTTTTATTAGTAAAATGTAATTAAACCATTAAAACAAAGTGCAGAAAACTTAAAGGTAGGGTAGGACGGACTGATCTAAAACACTTTTGTCCAAATTTGTTTAAACTTTCTTTATATGTCAACACATAATTAAAATGTAAGTTCTCTGAAAAGGAGAGTATAAAAACCGAGTGACTCTAGACATTTTAATCTGCAATAAATACCGCTCATTATTTTCGTTCGGGACGAAACAAATGATTGGCTGGGGCGACTGTCACTCTCTCTCGCTACCATGGCGACCACCGCTTTCGCTACAGGATCTGCTCACACTGCATGAAAAGTGGGATTTTCGTCCCCGTAAACGGCCGGAAATCTCCCTGATTTTCGACAATTAACGTCAGTTTACAGCCTGTGAACGTCGCGTTCGTCTGTGCCACATATTGACGGAAACGAACCATGACGTTTGTGGAGCTTGCGGAGGCTGGCGCCGGCGCTAATGGCTCTAATTAGCATATGAATAGCAGCTCTGGGCGGCGCCTTGCCGGAATGGCTTGAATTTCCTCACTCAGTATTGGTTGAAACTACTACATTGAAACAAGAAATATCACTCGTGATTGGTTGGCAGATCTGTTACTATTGGTTAACCTGGGTAATAAATTAATAAATTTAAACCCCCAAATTATAATAATTTTACACCCATATATATATATATAAAATTATGATTTGCATATTATTTTTTAATTGTATATA